>NW_028270162.1:24029297-24332247 GCF_037043375.1 Chiloscyllium plagiosum | reverse complement strand
TTCTTATGTATTTAATGGCCTCTGTCAGACACAATACCATCTCACCCCATCTCATTCATCTACATTCACTTCAAAATCGACATTTCTCATCTGAAATCTAACTTTCACTCAAAACTTTGCTTTGTTCGTGAATGAGCAGAGACTTCTAACAAAGGGTTAAATCTAAAACATTCATCTATCTGACATTTCTGCTCATTGTTGAGTGAGGATGGCATAAAGATTTTGCAGAGGAATATAGATAAAGTGAGTGAGCAAAAACTTGGCAGATCAAATATAATTATTCTACGCATATAATGTGGGGAAATATGAGGTTATGCACTTTGACAGAAAGAGTAATATTTCAATGGAGAAAGACTACAGAAAGCTGAGGAACAGAGGGATTTCTTAGAATCATTGAATCCCTACAATGCAGAAAGAGCCTATTCGGCCCATCCAGTCTGCACCAGTCCTCTGCAGAGCTTCCCACCCAAACTCAGCCCCCTACCCTATCCTTGTAACCCCATTTTCACCATAACTAATCCAACTAGCCTGCACATCCCTGCACACCAGGGACAATTTGGCATGGTCAATCCACCTAATCTGCACATTTTTATTCTGTGAGAGGAAACCGGGGAGACACAAGGAGAACATGCAAACTCCATACAGTCACCCAAGGTTAGACTCAAACATGGGTCCCTGGCACCGTTAGGTTGCAATGCTAACCACTGAGGCACTTTGTCACCCCAAGATAAGCAATTCGCCCCTGGATGGCCTTGTTGATAAATCACAAAATACAGTGCTGTTGGTTGCGAATCTTATCAGATCGAGTGGATCAGTTAGACACAGTTAGAAGCAATGAGGAATTTGCAACAGCAACAGTATGTGATGGATGGCAGTTATAGAAAGGGGGCAAGTCTCAGATACAGTCACATAGATGGGTTAACTCCGGGAAAGGTAAGAGAGGTAGGCAGCTAGTGCAAGAGTTTTTTGTGGCTATACCCATTTCAAACAGGTATACTGTGTTGGAAAATGTAGGGAGTGATGGATTCTCAGGGGAACGTAGCTCAAACAGCCAAGTTACTGGCATTGAGACTGGCTCTAATGCAACGAGGGGTACGTCGGGTTGCAAGAGATCAATTGTGTAGTCAGATTCTCTAGTCCAAGCTACAGACAGATGTTTCTATGGCCAGCAGCGAAGAATAGAAATGGTGTTGTATCTCTGGTGCCAGGATCAAGGATGTCTCAGAGAGGGTGCAGAATGTTCTCACGGGGGGAGAGGGGCCAGAAAGAGGTCATTGTCCACATTGGAACCAATGACATAGGAAGGGAAAGGGTTGAGATTCTGAAGGGAGATTACAGAGAGTTAGGCAGGAATTTAAAAAGGAGGTCCTTGAGAGTAGTAATATCTGGATTACTCCCGGTGCTACGAGCTAGTGATGGCAGGAATAAGAGGATAGAGCAGATAAATGCATGGCTGAGGAACTGGTGTATGGGAGAAGGATTCACATTTTTGGATCATTGGAATCTCTTTTGGGGTAGAAGTGACCAGTACAAGAAGGATGGATTGCACCTAAATTGGAAGGGGACTAATATACTGGCAAGGAAATTTGCTAGAACTGCTTGGGAGGATTTAAACTAGTAAGGTGGGACCCAGGGAGATAGTGAGGAAAGAGATCAATCTGAGACTGGTACAGTTGAGAACAGAAGAGAGTCAAATGATCAGGGCAGGCAGGGACAAGGTAGGACTAATAAATTAAACTGCATTTATTTCAATGCAAGGGGCCTAACAGGGAAGGCAGATGAACTCAGGGCATGGTTAGGAACATGGGACAGAAACATGGCTCAGGGATGGGCAGGACTGACAGCTTAATGTTCCAGGATACAAATGTTACAGGAAGGATAGAAAGGGAGGCAAGAAATGAGGGGGAGTGGCGTTTTTGATAAGGGATAGCATTACAGCTGTGCTGAGGGAGGATATTCCCGGAAATACATCCAGGGAAGTTATTTGGGTGGAACTGAGAAATAAGCAAAGGATGATCACCTTATTGGGATTGCATTATAGACCCCCTATTAGTCAGAGGGAAATTGAGAAACAAACTTGTAAGGAGATCCCAGCTATCTGTAAGAATAATAGGGTGGTTATGGTAGGGGATTTTAACTTTCCGAACATAGACTGGGCCTGCCATAGTGCTGAGGGTTTAGATGGAGAAGCATTTGTGAAGTGTGTACCAAGAAAATTTTCTGATTCAGTATGTGGATGTACCTACTTGAGAAGATGCAAAACTTGACCTACTCTTGGGAAATAAGGCAGGGCAGGTGACTGAGGTGTCAGTGGGGGAGCACTTTGGGGCCAGTGACCATAATTACATTAGATTTTAAAAAGTGATGGAAGAGGATAGACCAGATCTAAAAGTTGAAGTTCTAAATTGGAGAAAGGCCAATTTTGACGGTATTAGGCAAGAACTTTCGAAAGCTGATTGGAGGCAGATGTTCGCAGGTAAAGGGATGGCTGGAAAATGGGAAGCCTTCAGAAATGAGATAACAAGAATCCGGAGAAAGTATATTCCTGTTAGGGTGAAAGGGAAGGCTGGTAGGTGTAGGGAATCCTGGATGACTAAAGAAATTGAGGGTTTGGTTAAGAAAAAGAAGGAAGCATATGTCAGGTACAGACAGGATAGATCAAGTGAATCCTTAGAAGAGTATAAAGACAGTAAGAGTATACTTAAGAGGGAAATCAGGAGGGCGAAACGGGGACATGAGATAGCTTTGGCAAATAGAATTAAGGAGAATCCAAAGAGTTTTGACAAATATTTTAAGGACAAAAGGGTAACTAGGGAGAGAATAGGGGCCCCTCCAATATCAGCAAGACAGCCTTTGTGTGCAGCCACAGAAAATGGGAGAGATACTAAATGAATATTTTGCATCAGTATTTAGTATGGAAAAGGATATGGAAGATATAGACTGTAGGGAAATAGATGATGACACCTTGACAAATGTCCATATTACAGAGGAGGAAGTGCTGAATGACTTGAAATGCATAAAGGTGGATAAATATCCAGGACCTGATCAGATGTACCCTGGAACTCGATGGGAAGCTAGAGAAGTGATTGCTGGGCCTCTTGCTGAGATATTTGTATCATTGATAGTCACAGGTGAGGTGCCAGATGACTGGAAGTTGGCTAACGTAGTGCCACTGTATAAGAAGGGTGGTAAGGACAAGCCAGGGAACTATAGACCAGTGAGCCTGATCTCGGTGGTGGGCAAGTTGTTGGAGGGAATCCTGAGGGACAGAATATACATGTATTTGGAAAGGCAAGGACTGATAAGGCAACATGACTTTGTGCGTGGGAAATCACGTCTCACAAACTTGATTGAGTTTTTTTGAAGAAGTAACAAAGAGAATTGATGAGGGCAGAGCAGTAGATGTGATCTATGTGGACATCAGTAAGGCGTTCGACAAGGTTCCCCATGGGAGACTGATTAGCAAGGTTAGATCTCATGGAATACAGGGAGAACTAGCCATTTGGATACAGAACTGGCTCAAAGGTAGAAGACAGAGGATGGTGGTGGAGGGTTGTTTTTCAGACTGGAGGTCTGTGACCAGTGGAGTGCCACAAGGATTGGTGCTGGGTCCTCTACTTTTTGTCATTTACATAAATGGTTTGGTTGTGAGCATAAGAGGTATAGTTAGTAAGTTTGCAGATGACACCAAAATTGGAGGTGTAGTGGACAGCAAAGAGGGTTACGTCGGATTACGAAGTATCTTGACCAGATGGGCCAATAGGCTGAGAAGTGGCAGATGGAGTTTAATTCAGATAAATGTGAGGAGTTGCATTTTGGGAAAGCAAATCTTAGCAGGACCTGTACACTTAATGATAAGGTCCTAGGAAGTGTTGCTTAACAAAGAGATCTTGGAGTGCAGGTTCATAGCTCCTTGAAAGTGGAGTTGCAGGTAGATAGGATAGTGAAGAAGGCGTTTGGTATGCTTTCTTTTATTGGTCAGAGTATTGAGTACAGGAGTTGGGAGGTCATGTTGAAGCTGTACAAGACATTGGTAAGGCCACTGTTGGAATATTGCGTGCAGTTCTGGTCTCTTTCCTATCAGAAAGATGTTGTGAAACTTGAAAGGGTTCAGAAAAGATTTACAAGGATGTTGTCAGGGTTGGAGGATTTGAGCTATAGGGACAGGCTGAACGTGCTGGGGCTGTTTTCCCTGGAGCTTTGGAGGCTGAGGGTGACTTTATAGAGGTTTACAAAATTATGAGGGGCATGGATAGGATAAATAGACAAAGTATTTTCCCTGGGGTCGGGGAGTCCAGAACTAGAGGGCATAGGTTTAGGGTGTGAGGGGAAAGATATAAAAGAGACCTAAGTGGCAACCTTTTCACACAGAGGACGGTATGTGTATGGAATAAGCTGCCAGAGGAAGTGGTGGAGGCTGGTACAATTGCAACATTTAAGAGGCACTTGGATGGGTATATGAATTGGAAGGGTTTGGAGGGATATGGGCCAGGTGCTGGCAGGTGGGACTAGATTGGGTTGGGATATCTGGTCGGTGTGGACAGGATGGATGGAAGGGTTTGTTTCTGTGCTGTACATCTATGACTAGAATCCACCTTCAGTGGATGATAGCAAAAGTAAATGGAATGTTAGCCTTTATTTCAAAGGGGATGAAGGAAAAGAGTAGAGACATTTTGCTAAAATTATACAAGACATAATTCCAGATATGGAAGGGCTACTTTCCAAGGAAAGGTTGGGTAGATTGAGCCCGTTCTCATTGAAATATACAAGAGTGAGAGACGACACTATAGAAACACGCACGATTCATGGGGGACTTGACAGAATCAGAATCAGAACAGAAAGATTGTTTCCCCTTGTCAAAAAGTGAAAATCTTAGAACAGAGAGGTTGCACATTTCAGACAGAGATGAGGAGAATTTCTTCTCACAGAAGGCTTGGGAATCTGTGGAATTTTTTTACCACAGACAGCTATTGAGCTATTAAGTATATTCAATGCTAAGACAGAAGAGTTTTAGTCTGTAATTAGGTTATCAGGAAAAGGCAGGAAATTGGAGTTGAAGATTATCAGATCAGCAATGAATGGTAGAGCAGACTCGATAGACTGAAGTTGAGAGTGTAGTGCTGGAAAAGAACAGCAGGTCAGGCAGCTTCCATGGAGCAGGAAAATCGACTTTTCGGGCAAAAGCCCTTCATCAGGAATGAGGCTGGGAGCCTGGGGGTTGGAGAGATAAATGGGAGGGTGGTGGGGCTGGGGGGAAGGTAGCTGATAGTGCAATAGGTGGATGGAGGTGGGGATAAAAGTGATAGGTCAGAGGGGAGGGTGGAGCAGATAGATGGGAAGGAAGATGGACAGGTGGGACAGGCCATGAGGATGGTGCTGAGCTGGAAAGTTGGGGCTAGGGTAAGATGGGGGCAGGGGAAATGAGGAAACTGATGAAGTCCACATTGGTGCTCTGGGGTTGAAGGATCCCGAGGCAGAAGATAAGGCATTCTTCCTCCAAGCGTTGGGTGGTCAGAGAGTTGCGATGGAGGAGCCCCAGGACCTGCATGTCCACGGCAGAGTAGGAGGGGGAGTTGAAATGTTCGGCCACGGGGGTGTGGGATTGGTTGGTGCGAGTGTCCCAGAGACGTTCTCTGAAGCGCTCTGCAAGTAGGCGTCTTGTCTCCCCAGTGCAGAGGACACTGCATCGGGAGCAATGGATATAGTAAATGACATGTGGAAGTGTAGATGAAATGTTGATGGTGTGGAAGTCTCCTTTGGGGCCTGGGATGGAGGTGAGGTGGGGGGAGGTGTGGGCGCATGTTTTGCAATTCCTGCGGTGGCAGGGGAAGGTGCCAGGAGGGGATTTTAGGTTTTTGGGGGGCATGGACCTGGCAAGGGAGTCGTGGAGGGAATGGTCATTACGGGAAGTTGATAGGGGAAGGGAGACAAATATATCTCTGGTCGTGGGGTCCGTTTGGAGGTGGTGGAAATGGCGGTGGTTGATATGACATATACAGAGGTTGGTGGGGTGGAAGATGAGGACCGGGGGTTCTATCCTTGTTACATTTGGAGGAGTGGGGTTTGAAGGCGGAGGTGCAGGATGTGAATGAGATGCGCTGGAAGGCATGATCAACCACGTTGGAAGGGAAATTGTGGTCTTTAAAGAAAGAGGCCATCTGGTGTGCTCTGTGGTGGAACTGATCCTCCTGGGAACAGATGCGGTAGAGGCGGAGGAATTGGGAATAAGGGATAGCATTTTTACAGGAAGCAGGGTGGGAGGAGGTGTAGTCCAGGTAGCTTTGGGAGTTGGAGGGTTTGTAGAAAATGTCAATGTTTAGTCAGTCACCGTTGATGGTCCACAAAGGGGAGGGAGGTGTCTGAGATGGTCCAGGTGAATTTAAGGTCAGGGTGGAATGTGTTGGTGAAGTTGATGAACTGTTCAACCTTCTCATGGGAGCTTGAGGTAGCGCCAATGCAGCCATCAGTGGAGCGGAGGTAAAGGTAGGGAGTGGTGCCGGTGCAACTGCGGAAGATGGACTGTTCCACGTAGCCGATAAAGAGAGAGGCATAGCTGGGGCAAATGTGGGTGCATTGGCTACCCCTTTCATCTGGAAGAAGTGGGAGGATTCGAAGGAGAAATGTTTGAGGGTGAGGACAAGTTCAGTCCAATGAATAAGAGTTTCAGTGGAAGGTTACTGGTGGGGATGTCAGGACAGGAAGAAATGGAGGACTTGGAGGCCCGGGTCATGGCGGATGGAGGTGTATAGGGACTGGATGTCTATGGTGAAGATGAGGCGCTGGGGGCCGGGGAAATGGAAATCTTGGAGGAGGTGGAGGGCGTGGGTGGTCTCCTGAACGTCTGTGGGGAGTTCCTGGACCAGGGGGGATAAGATAGTATTGAGGTACGTGGAGATGAATTCAGTAGGGCAGGAGCAGGCTGAGACGATGGGTCGGCCAGGATAGTCAGGCTTGTGGATCTTTGGAAGGAGGTAGAATCGGGCGGTGCGGGGTTCCCGAACAATGAGGCTGGAATCTGTGGCTGGCAGATCCCCTGAGGTGATGGGTTGGATATGGTCTGGGAGATGATGGTTTGATGATGGGAAGTGAGGTCATGGTAGAGGGGGTGGCAGGAGAAGGTATCTTTGAGTTGGCACCTGGCTTCAGCAGTGTAGAGGTCAGTGTGCCAGACTACCACTGTACCTCCTTTGTCTGCTAGTTTGATGGTGAGGTTAGGGTTGGAGTAGAGGGAGTGGAGGGCTGCACGTTATGAGGGTGCGAGGTTCAATACACATTGTCGAACACTTCTTCCGCTGCCTCCACGTCCGAGCTCAAGTTTTCAATCAGGATTCCTTCCCACCCTCCGAGGACCCCTCTCCCCGCCTCCAATACATCCAATCCACCTGAACACCCTGTGCCAGTCCATTACCCGCTGTAGACCTCTTTATTTCCAAGTGCCACCTCAACATTGACTATCTTGACCTGTCCACCTCCACCTCCATCCACCTATTGCACTCTCAGCTACCTTCCCCCCAGCCTCACCACCCTCACATTTATCTCTCCATCCCCGAGGCTCCCAGCCTCATTCCTGATGAAGGGCTTTTGCCTGAAACATCAATTCTCCAGCTCCTCGGATGCTCCCCGACCTGCTGTGCTGTTCCAGCACCACTCTCTTGACCCTAATCTCCAGCATCTGCATTCCTCACTTTTGCCTCGATGGACTGAAGTGCTACTTTTGTTCCTACATGTTATGGTCTTGTGGAGTGTTTCTGGTTTTGTTTTTGAGGTTGTATAGTTCTATAATGTAATTAAATATCTCAATGGTTTGTACTAAGCTCTCAGAGCAGTGGAACTGTTGCTCTGCGGTGACTATCATGGAGACATACAAGTTGTAAGTGATTACAGACAGTGGTGAGGTTTAATCACTATTTCAAATGACTGGTTACCATGATTGATAAATCTGTGAGTGGGTTCCAGTGACAACATTTGACAAAAATGAATTTTAATGAATTGTCTCTGTGGGTAATGAAAGCTGTCTTGTGTTTTCACTGTGATGTGCAAATGTCTGTTTTCTCAGCTCCCCTCTCAATGGATTTAGCTGTTGCTGGATCCAATTCTGTGGGGATTTCATGGGTCTTTGGTAACTTATTCAAATAGCTGTTCTTTATATGAGTCTGCTCTGCCTCAGTCGATAGCAGGCTTGCATCTGAGACGGAAGATTCTGGTTCCAAAAGCCACTCCAAGGCTTGACCAGAAACATAAAGGCAAATAATGCTGTACTTCAGGAGTGCTGCGCTGTTGGAGGTGCTGTCTTTCAGATGAGGGAGAAAACTGCAGCCCCATCTGCCTGACAGGTGGATATAAAACATCCCAACACACTCTTTTAATGAAGAACAGGAGAGTTCTGCCTGGTGCCAAGCTCAATATTTATGCATCAACCAACATTGCAAAACTAAATCTAATCAGTTGCACATTATTATTTGTGAGTTCACTGTGTGCCAATTGTGTATAAAGTTTCAACAGTGACTACATTTTAAAACTACCTAAACGGTTTTAAGGTGCTTTTGGATGCCTGGTGATCATGAACGTTAAATGAATGCAAGCCTTTCTTTTTGTGAAGCCCTGAGCAGTAACATCTTTAGACGATTGCACCATGAATGCAACACCCCTGATCCCAATTGTGGGAGGCAGTGAGGACTGCAGCTGCTGGAGATCAGAATCAAAACATGTGGTGCTGGAAAAACACAGCAGGTCAGGCAACATCCAGGGAGCAGGAGAGTGACGTTTTGAGCATTAACTCTTCATCAGGAATTCATCAGGATGCTTTGTATTTTTTCATCCCCTTGGTCTTTCTCCTTAGACTTCCACTCTTTTATAAAAACCAAACAGGAGTCCACTGGCAAGCTCTGTTCCATGGCTTACTAAACCTTCAGTCATTGTCTTGGAATCACTAGGAAGAAAAGGTAATCTCCTAGACATTGCCATGAGTAATCTGAATGCATAATCATGGGAATATTATCACAGTGACTTCCCTTCATTTACTGTAAAGTCTGTTGAAACATCCTGAGATTGTAAAAGATGCTATATAAATGCAAATCTTTCTTTACTCAGTGCTTTTAAAATTTTCTTTGAACATATTTATTATAAAAAATATTGCAATTGCAGGTAAGCTGATGATTTGATTGTAACAATTGGAGACTGCAGACAGAAATGCACCCAACCAACGTTTGAGTGTTGGAGATTTCAAAACAGCTTCAGAAGCCATCTCTCCCTTGTAGCCTTTTGATGTCTTGTGGGTCCTGCCCTCATTTACTTGTTAATGGAGCGTGGATTTGGAATTGCACCATTTTCACAAAGCTATAGAAACTATTCGTCATAAATCATCAATTTTTATAAACACATTGTAAAAGAGGCATTTTTCCATGTGATGCCATATATAATAGCAATAGCGTAGTTTACATTTTAACATTTAGCACTCAGAAACATCTATAAGAGTCATGAATGAGCTGTTTTCAATGTTTATCATGAGGTAGAAAGGTTGTATAATGTGTTATATTGAGAAAATGTTGATATGTTGGATAGCAAGCCTCACCACTGGGTCAGAAAAAGGGATGTGGTAGGGGTGCACACTGTTTGTAAATGAGTGTTTTGTTCTTATCAACTAATCAGTTTATGTTCCGACAGCTGAATGATCTCTTCCTCCCTCACACCCCCTCATCTCCACAGGTCAGGGAAGAATTCAACTGCTCCATCAACAGAGGTCCAGTGTTCCTGTGGCTCTTTGTCAATCACTCTACAGTTCCACACTTATCCTCTCCCAATTCTCTGGATGCTCTCTGCAGTCTCACGGTTGCAGAGTGCTATCCTGGCCCCCACTGCAGCTCCAGAATAATTCTCCTATACCTGTTTATAACAGTGACATTACTTCAAAAGCACTTCATTGGCTGCAAAGTGATTTAGGAAGCCCTGAGATCATGAAAGGCACAATGCGAATGCATTTTTTTTCTTAAAATTGTTCCTTCCTTTCTTTGAATCTTTTTTTGCTTTCTCCCTCCTCTTCCTCCTTCTCACTTTGTTGTGTCTACAAGTTTCTTTACCTACTCTCTCATGGTTTTGTGTGATTTTCCCACTTTCCTACTCCATGGAACTCGCTACTCCTTGGGGGGGACTAAGTCGATAATTGTGTTCTGTAATCCATGGCACATTCTCTTGAGCCAAGGTCTCACTGTGGTGAGGCTCCACATAGGTTTTCATTTTACATACAGGGGACCATTCTGTCGGTGAGATGCAACTGACACCACCAGTCCCTCCTGCAGTCTCATCTTGAACAATGACTAGCGGACCCTTGGACCCATATACTTGTGTTTCAGATTTGCTTTTCCCAAATTAGAGTGGCTCAGAAATCTGGGATTAATAATACAATCAACAACAAACTGAAGATCAACAAAATTAGTTTTCCACCAGATAAATGTACTTGCTGAAGGCGGTTAGATAATCTCTGTCTCCCTAATTTCTGGACAACATTGAAGATGGGAAAGGTTTTTAATCCATGTTAGCTTATCTATGTAGAGAAGACTTGTATTCCACCACGACTAAAATTAAGTTGCAACACACATTGCTGCTTGCTCTCTACTGAATGTGAGCACAGTGGGCTAACACTTCATGCCGAAGATGCTGAGGTGAACGAGACTGTTTTTCATCAGTCAGTTATCCTGAGTATGAATTGAGTACAGGCCCTGTCATGAAGTGATTGGAAAAGGAGTGATTTGAAAACCTAAACACAGAATTTCAGTGGTGGTTTCCTAAGGTGTGACATGAGCTCCTAAGCTATCAGGCAGGTTTATTATGAGCCAGAAGAGTCTGGCATATTGGTGTAGAACCAATGAAGAGTGTGCAGTGGACATGCCTGCAAGCATCCAATGAAACTCCAAGGCCTGCTGCCTATGTGAGATAGTTACACTCGGGAAGAACTAAATCTACATGTAGCCAAACAGGAAGCTCTTGTAGAAGCCTCCTGTTAGCACGTAACTAATAAGAAGTTTGCTAAATATACTTATCCAAATGTGGAATGTAAAATACCAGGATTTCTTGTCCAGATACCACATCCAAAGCACAGAGCCCCTTGCATGGGGTTTAACATCAGATGTGGTTATGGCTGCACCATTCAGGTGTATGCACTGTTCCAAGTGTCATCCACAAGCCCACAGGTGGGCACTGTTGAATTTCTGGGCTGTTATGTTGATGTGGCTTTCATCAGTGACTCTTTTGTCTCTGATAAGAGGTTTTACACTGCGACAACATCCATTTTTAGAGGAAGCACAGTCTATAATTTTGAATTGTGCTGATCACTGGGCAGCCTGACTAAAGAAGTGGAGGGGGGCACTAATTTGGCATGTACAGGTGCAGGTCCTGGAATGATGACGAGTATGATCAGACCGTATTGTTAAGTTCTTTTTCTTTCAAACTTTACTGAACTACAATCAAAGATGCACTGGAATGGAAAGAAGTGCAAGACATTTATAACCTTATTGTTTTGGAAAGTCCTTTCATCATGCTTCACTAATCTGCCAGTGTCCCATAGTAAAGCTCACATTATGAGTACAGACTTGACAAATCATGTAAGGCTGTCATATAAGGCCTGACTAAAATAAAATTAGGAAACTCACTCCTATCTCTAAGAATTAACATGATGCTCCATTGTTCTATGAGGCCTGAGGTGTGTAGCCTTGAAGAATTAAGGGGTCGTGCCCAGTGCAATTGTTGCTGTTGGACTCAAATGGCTGTGAGCATAGTCTCCGCTGTCCTTACTCTGTCACCATGACACACACGACACTGTCTCCTCCACCCTCCCCCTAACTGTGGTCAGCCTGCGAAGGTACACACATGGTTAGTGATCCCTGGAGTACAGTAGTAAGGCTGGCAGCTGCAGAATTCTCTCACAGCAAAGGATCAACACCTTCAGGAGGGCAAGTGGGGAAACATTGATCATAAAACATCTGGAAAAACAATTACTGCCACGATCCTAATAACACAGGCTTGGAAATTGCAGATTTCATTCTCGAGGAAGGACGTGCATTTATCATCGCAGATCTCTCGAGCTGCTTCTGATGCAGTGCTTTTTTAACATCACTATTAATAACAGGAGGAGAGTCTTAAGCTGCAAAGAGTTTGGTGCAGCATTTTCTGACAAGAGTCGGGGAGGGGGTTCTGTTTAAATAAGACCCTTTCTGCTGATCTCACCATCTCCAGATGTTTCCTACAAAGTCTGATTCAAAATGGAAAGAAATAAATACTAGTTGTTCATCGTCTGCCTCAGCTAAATTTGAATTATGATATGAGGAAGTGTCATGAACCATTGATATTAGGAATGAAATTTTTTTTAGGGCTGGGAAAATATTAGTTTTGCTTTAATTAATGGCCTGGAGAGGGTGCGAGGTTAGAAATTTGTTTCAGACCATTTTTGTGCTTGAAGTAGATGCTAAATGAACGTGTGAGAAACTGGAGGACATAATACCAACCCAAAATTGAACCACAGACTTTGAATCCCAGCAGCAGAGTGCCACGGAGCTACAGTAATGTCCCACCATTCACAGAAGTTATGTTTGAGAAGACTGCTGCAAATTGCAAACACATTTTATAATGGGAATCAGTGGGATAGGCTCTGACCAATGAAAGTTTGATATCTGTGTCAAACATTTTTATTAAATGTTAAGATTTTCCAGTGGAGGAATTAATTATCCTGTTCATGAGTCAGATCCCCGGTATGGTCAGCCACACTCGTCAATAATCTCTTTAAATGTCTCCTCAGAGCCTCATCAAGTCCTCATACACTTACAATGTTGAAGCAATTCATTTCCTTCAACACCAGCCCATTATTCCCACCCATTCGAAAACCTCATCACCATCTGGCTTTCATTCCTTGCTTTTGCCCGAATCAGAGCTTTTTCCAATTCCTTTTCTGATTACTTGCCTGAGAATCCTCCATTTATTCCTTTCATATAAGATGGAACAAATGGCTATAGATGTGATTAAATAATCCATCAGACATACAGATATCTAACAGCTTAAGATTTAAAATAACAGATACAACTTCGGAACCATGCATCGTTGCATTTACCCACCTACCCCAGCACAGAGCATTGGAGAAGTTCAAAGTTAATGAGTAAGGGCAATTATTGTCAGCCTTACTTATGGACCAATCTTGTTCCAATTTCACCTAGGAATTATCTGTTGCCGTCAGATTGTGAGTTTTAAAATAAATCTCTTGCCCCAACCATAAACAGACTGTGATTTAAGTTTATTTCCCCTTTTTTATTGAACAGTGGGTGTGATTCCTCCACGACCTTTGACTGGAGACTCTGAACTTATAAAGACTACACCAACATTGTGGCAAAGTTAAACTAGAAGTAATGTTTATTTCACACACTCTTCGATGTGAGAAATATTTTACAAAAGGTGTATCTTTAAAAAAATCCATAAAGAGACAGAATCAGACAGGAGAAAGACATTATTTAGTTAATAGTAAGAAAAGCACAAAACAGCCTTTTTAAGTTTTACAATGTCCTTGCTTTTAAGATGGAATCCAAAAGTCCATATTTCCAAAAGTAGAGTTGGTGATCTGGAATTCCTGTATGGTGAATGACTCTTCAACTACTGGCTAGCCAGTCCCTCCACTTTAAAAATCTAACTGAAAGGCTTCAAAGGAACATTTGCTGAAATGTAATTTCTGCTTTACTCTTTTTATGACGGAAAGTTATTCACTTGTAGAGAGTACAAATACAGATTGATGGCTGCTTTTTATAGTTTAGAGGTTTCACTTTTGTAGGTGGAGTGAGGAGTGTTAATCTGGTAATGATCTCCATTGATATGGAGCATTGCTGACCCTAAACTGACTGCTATTTTAACATTGTAGTTAAAAAAGTAGTTAGATTCAGTACAGTAAGAGTCATATGAACAAGTGTCCCGAACCACGCAGTTACAACTGACATTAAAGTTTACACTGCAGACAGTCCATTCCAGAGATTAAGTGAAACATCATTAATACATCTTATGGGAGAGTGTAGCTAGCAATTCTATTATGTAAAGATTTGCATTCTTGGAGAAGATCATCTCTGTAGCAATTTATAAATCATAATAGTTAGAATTCCAGTCCCATCAGGAAGTACATGGACTGTTGGTTGTATGGCTGATGTTGACTTCTGCAAAGTTTCTGGAAACCTTTTGCTAAATTCAGTCACATGATTACAACAGCCATCTTTGTACAAAGCTAAAAACCACACAACACCAGGATATAGTCCACCAGGTTTATTTGGAAGCACTAGCTTTCGGAGCTCTGCTCCTTCATCAGGGGATTGTCCATCTTTGTATGGTTGTTTAGTGTGTTTTTCAAAACCGTTTCATTGTTCACTCTGTTCATGAAATGTCAGATTACACTCTACTGAGCTACATTTTTAGTCGCTAAAAAGTATAGATAAGTGAACCTGATATTGTAGTGGCAATATGGTGTACAACATGGTTTGCACAGGTGAGCAAATTTACAAAATGGTGAAGACAAGAACAATGGGAGTTTTGGACAACCAGAGGCAGTTCAATTGTTCCACAAGGATGGAGCTGACACAGGGAGAAGGTGAGGACCGCAGATGCGGGAGATCAGAGTCGAGAGTGTGTTGCTGGAAAAGCACAGCAGGTCAGGCAGCATCCGAGGAGCAGGAAAATCGATGAAGGGCTCTGGCCTGAAACGTTGATTCTCCTGCTCCTCTGATGCTGCCTAACCTGCTCTGCCTTTTCCAGCAACACACACTCGAATCTGCTTCCTCAGCATGTATTCCTGGGAAAAGAATACAGGAGACAGGTGGAGTAATAGTGGGCTAGCGGCAGATTCCAGGTGTCCTGTGAAACTGCGACCAGCATGATGGCTCTGCGCAATGTCACATAAGGTATAGATTTAAAATATTGCTTGATGTGAGGGCACATATAAAACTATAAAGCTGAGGGGAGGAGGGCTGAAACTTGCACCGTTCAGTGCTGACCAATGTCATTGAAAGGGATCAGAGTCTCATGAACATATTTAAGGAGACTAATTATTATTATTAAGGTGACCAGCAAGGTCACGTGAGAGTTGCCTGAAGACAGCATGAGTTTGGATGTAGTTCAGGATACCTGACATAGCCTTGAAAAGGTTATCATTTCAGCCTTTTTTTCCACCCAGCAACAAGGGACGATTTCTGTCCCACAATAATGGAAGCAGGGTAGATATTTCTTCAGTGTGTGCTGTCTTTCTTTACCAGGTCTTCAATTAGGGAGGGAAATGCAAACGCACGTACCTGTTATGAGTAAGACAAATGTATATTTTACTGAAAAACCACAGCTGAAAAGGGCTTGTATTACAGAGCACCATCAATGTTGAGAAATCAGAGGAAATGACAAGTTGACCAGTATGTATTGCATCAGCCCCATAATCCTCCAGGAACTCTGTCCTCTTGTGCATTCTGAATGTTCACCACTCCCACGATCATGCGTTGAGTTCTGAAAACCTTGAGTTGTACGAAACTCAGTACCATTTTACATCTTTCAGCAAACCTCTATTGATTTGTCATAATGTCTCCTTACATGACAAAGCATCATATTTTTGTCTTCTAATGCTGCAGAAAAGCACTTGGAAAACTTTCATTTGGTTGGAAGTACTATGTAAATGTCAGGTGTTGTTGATGTGAGTATCAGGTTATGATCTCAAAAGCCTGCATGTTGTAAAAATAAAAGACAGAATGAGTTCATGAGTTGCAGTTGAGGTTTAGATGTGTATGAGTAGCCACTCTCATCACGTGTACAATGTGGAGGAGCTTCTCTGTATTGATGCACAGTTATGTGCTGCATATCTTGCTGAGTATCACATGCTTTAATAGTTGAACTGCAAGTTTATAGCTAGTCAGAGTCTCTCTCTGCCATCGAGGCTGTGTATTTGCAGCAGTGAAGGGGCCCATTGTGTTCGGCAGGGATTGGATATCCGTGAATCTGCGATGTTGAATGCTGAACCCTTTGCGATGAATAGGGCTGAGAAGGAACATGCAGCTGGATCTTTCGCAGCTCAGTCAGACGAGGTCACGGAAACCAGACTAAATAGCCTGACTGCAGGGCACAGCTCTGCGTCTGTCTGAAAACCGATCCATGTGAGGAAGAGGGATTAAAATCCCGGCAGTGAGTGGGGGGAGGGGACAACGAAAGAGAGGAATGCAAAAAAAAGACGAAACGGATAGCCACGTAAAATTAATAAAAATAAATGGACAGTTGAAAAACAAAAAGGCAGGGAATTCAGAAAAGGGGAAGGAAAGGGTAACAGAGTTAAGTAGCATGAGATCTGGTCCATTAAAATATGGTTTAGTGCAACTTGTACTGGAGGGGAGATGGGGTATGCTGAGGATGACAGTGGAGATCCAATGTAAGCTTTATTTTGTCTGTTCTGGAGCAGGCATGTTGAGCCCCTATGGCATTGTCAGGGGGCACAGTATTTGTCAGGTTCTTTGATCCAACGCAGACAGTTTGGTCATTTGGGTGCAGTTGCTTTTACTGTGTTTTTTTTAAAACTCTTGTGAATGGTCAGGAGTACAAACAGAGCAGAGGCTACGTCACTGAAAATGCATGGCATCTTGTGCTTTGCTGAAGAATTGAGTCAAGAGCTTGAGAGCGGGGACATGAATGGGATTGATCAGCAGTGAGTTCAGCAGAGAGAATGCAGAATGGACTTTTCAGTCAAGAGCGCGCACAGGGTGTGTGCATCATTGGAGGTGCTATACAAATGTAAGATATTGCTATAATGATCAAATGAAGACAGATTTCAAAGGCCTCCATGTTGTAGAACTAAAAGATAGAAAGAGTTAACAAGTTGCAATGACGTTTAAATTGCTCACAGTGCAGATGCTGCATTTGTTGCCTATTTCTAGATGCCCTTCAGAGAGCAGTGCGTGATCCAGCTGATGACAATGTGATAACTCCTACTTCAGGTAAGAGTAGGGTCAGGCTCAGCCATGAGGGCTGTTTAAGAATCAAATAACCTACATTGTTTGGGCCACGTGAAGACGGGCCCCATGGTTGAGGCAGTCAATGTTTGTGAGACCGAGAAGGAGTCATTGTTTGCAAAGAGCTGTGAGAGCTTTGCAGTCCATCTTGTGACAAACTGGAATGCTGTTCAAAGCCATGCCGTTCACCCAACATCAGGGAGAAACACACCCACCTCAACTCTCCCCCCAGTAGTTGGGATACTTTCCCAAGTGGAGTGGATTCTGCTGAGAGAAATCCGAGATTGATGCCTCTGAGATGTTAGGGATTTTTTTTTTGTTTCACTCTAGCTCCTTTCTACCGAAGCTGCATGGATAAAGTAGGGCTTTGAGTAAATCTGAGCACTGGGTAATTTGTGCCGAAACGTGTTGTACTCAAGGGAGCAGAAGCAGACTTATGGTTTCCTGTTATTATTTCTACCCACTTGAGCGTTCAGTTCTCAAAGTACAATGAGGGAATGTTGTTCCATCCTCAGCACCAAGCTAGTTACTGATGCAGGAGGCCAGTGACAAAATCTGCACAACCTTCGCCTGTGTCCCCTTGGGTCAGGTGTCAATAATCTTTTCCCTCCAATGGTAGAAACTGAGATTCAACAATGACCCTCAAGTCTTTCACATTGTGAAAACACCTCTTCCACTTTCAGAAAGATTTCACACCTGAAACATTCGGTGGCCTTAGAATGCATTTCACGTAGTTTATTTATGAATTATTTCTTTCCAAGCTATTTTTTAATGCTAATTTTCCAATGTTAAAGGGAGAGAAACTTGAGCATTGCTTAAAAAAAGTGACATGTCAAAGATTTCCATCTAACACTTATCAGGTCAAATACAAGAATACCAAATGATAATAACAATATACACTAAATCACGAGGAGAATGGAAAGGGTGAATAGACAACGTCTTTTCCTAAAGTGGAGAGGCCAAAATTAGAGGCTGTGGGTTTAAGGTGAGAAGGGAAAGATTTTAAAACAGACCTGAGGGGTAACTTTTTCACGCAGAGGGTAGTGTGTGTATGGAATGAGCTGCCAGACAAAGTGATAGAGGCTGGTACATTTACAACATTTAAAAGGTACCTGGATGGGAATATGAATAGGAAGGGTTTAGAGGGATAACGGCCAAATGCTGGCAAATGGAACTAGGTCAGATTGTGATGTCTGGCCGACGTGTCCGAGTTGGACCAGTGTCTGTTTCTGTGCTGTACGACTCGGTAAAAAGATGTCCATTGCCTGGGACTTTGATTTTGGTTGCTTTACAAGGGCAACACCCTGAGCCAATATGAAACTACAGGCTTCCTAACCTCCTTGGTAATTTTTTTTTAAAAGTGCAAAACATGAAAATACTACTTTTTGTTTATAAAAAGAGTCCCTGTATGTTGTTATGTCACTTCTTGTGCGAGTAAATGTTACAACTTCGACTGATTATCTTAAATTGGTCATACATGTAGCTACTAGCACATAGGAATAAATTGAAGCCTTTCATCTTTTTAAAATTATTTGGGAGCTTTAGCAAAACATATTTCCCTCATGCTTTCTCCATGGCAGTGTTTTGGCCAATCAAAATCAAATTGACAATCATTTAGCATCCTTTTCTCCTTTTCATGTAAATAATTATGACCAGTTGAAATTTGTTACTCTTGTATTTTTCCTGATGGGAGCAAAGGAAAAAGCATCAGCAATATGATGTTCTTTTCAGCACATTCAGGTTCTGCACTAAGCTGCTGAAGAGGCGTACATTAAAGAGAAGCTTCCACCACCTCAGAGGGTCACAAAAGCATGTTACAGCCCGTTAAGTACTTCTGACATGTTGCTACTGTTGCAGTGTAAGTGACGCAGCAACCAAAGTGTGAATGGCAAAGTCTCACCAAACAGCAATGCAATAATCACCAGATAATCTACTAATGTGATGCTGATTGAGTGCTAAATATTTACAAAGACAATAGGGATAATTTCCCTGTCCTCCTTCGAGATTGCACTATGGAGTCTTTTATATTCACCCAATCAGACTGAGAGAGCTCTTAGTTTAATATTTCAAACCTTCATCTTCAACAAGGCATCATTCCTTTAGCACAGGGAAATGTTCCAGTCACAGCACAGAGCACAAGCATTGCGATTATTGCAAAGTTAAAGGTTTTTAAGCAGGCAAAATATATAAGCATATCAGGAAAGAAATTGTGTCAGAAAAAACTGTTGGCAGGATGATTTAAATTCAGAAATGGGCCAAATAAAACTGAGTTGGACACCCTGGAAAAAACAGTTCTTAAGATACTGAAGAAATTGCATGTTTCAGTGATGCAGCATTCAGCAAAAAGCAAATTGCCTGTTTCAGCAGGTTTACTGTCTCTGTGAAGGAAATATATGAGATTAAAGGTCTTCAAGATATTGCTTGAGAGCAAATGCCTCGCTTCAAGAGGAAATCCAAGAAACTAAAAGACTGAATATCAGACCATAGAGTCATCAAGATGTACAGTATGGAAACAGACCCTTCAGTCCAACACGTCCATGCCAACCAGATGTTCCAAATCAATCTAGTCCCACCTGCCAGCACCTAAGCCATACCCTTCCAAACCCCTCCTATTCATATACCCATCCAATGCCTCTTAAATGTTGCAATTGTACCAGCCTCCACCACTTCCTCTGGCAACTCATTCCATACACATACCACCTTCTGTGTGAAAACGTTGCCCCTTAGGTCTCTTTTATATCTTTCCCCTCTCACCCTAAACCTATGCCCTCTAGTTTTGACACCCAACCCTTGGGAAAAGATCTTGTCCATTTACCCAATTCATGCTCCTCATAATTTTGTAATCCTCTATAAGGTCACCCCTCAGCCTCCGCTCCAGGGAAAACAGCCCCAAGCCTGTTCAGCCTCTCCCAATAGCTCAAATCCTCCAACACTGGCAACATGCTTGTAACTCTTTTCTGAACCCTTTCAAGTTTCACAACATCTTTCCGATAGGAAGGAGACCAGAATTGCATGCAATATTCCAACTGTGGCCCATCCAATGTCCTGTACAGCTGCAACATGACCTCCCAACTCCTGTACTCAATACTCTGACCAATAAAAGAAAGCATACCAAACACCTTCTTCACTATCCTATCTACCTGCAACTCCACTTTCAAGGAGCTATGAACCTGTACTCCAAGGTCTCTTTGTTCAGCAACACTCCCTAGGACCTTACTATTAAGTGTATAAGTCCTGCTAAGATTTGCTTTCCCAAAATGCAGCACCTCGCATTTATCTGAATTAAACTCCATCTGCCACTTCTCAGCCTATTGGCCCATCTGGTCAAGATCCTGTTGTAATCAGGGGTAACCCTCTTCGCTGTCCATTACACCTCCAATTTTGCTGTCATCTGCAAACTTACTAACTGTACCTCTTATGCTCGAATCCAAATCATTTATGTAAATGACAAAAAGTAGAGGACCCAGCACTGATCCTTGTGGCACTCCACTGGTCACTGGCCTCCAGTCTGAAAAACAACTCTCCACCACCACCCTCTGTCTTCTACCTTTGAGCCAGTATCCAAATGGCTAGTTCTCCCTGTATTCTGTGAGATCTAACCTTGCTAATCAGTCTCCCATGGGGAACCTTGTCAATCACCTTTCTGAAGTCCACATAGATCACATCTACCAGTCTGCCCTCATCAATCCTCTTTGTTACTTCTTCAAAAAACTCAATAAAGCTTGTGAGACATGATTTCCCACACACAAAGCCATGTTGACTATCCCTAATCAGTGCTGAAAGTGTGTTGCTGGAAAAGCGCAGCAGGTCACACCTTCCCCACACCTTCCCCCTTACTTCCCTCCAAGGCCCCAAGAGATCCTTCCATATCCGCCATAAATTCACCTGCACCTCCACACACATCATTTACTGCATCCGCTGCACCCGATGTGGCCTCCTCTATATTGGGGAGACAGGTCGCCTACTTGCGGAACATTTCAGAGAACACCTCTGGGTCACCTGGACCAACCAACCCAACCACCCCGTGGCTCAACACTTCAACTCCCCCTCCCACTCCACCAAGGACATGCAGGTCCTTGGACTCTTCCATCGCCAGACCATAGCAACACGACAGCTGGAGGAAGAGCGCCTCATCTTCCACCTAGGAACCCTCCAACCACAAGGGATGAACTCAGATTTCTCCAGTTTCCTCATTTCCCCTCCCCCCACCTTGTCTCAGTCCCAACCCTCGAACTCAGCACCACCTTCCTAACCTGCAATCTTCTTCCTGACCTCTCCGCCCCCACCCCCACTCCGGCCTATCACCCTCACCTTAACCTCCTTCCACCTATCGCGTTTCCAATGCCCCCTCCCCCAAGTCCCTCCCCCCTACCTTTTATCTTAGCCTGCTTGACACACTTTCCTCATTCCTGAAGAAGGGCTCATGCTCGAAACGTCGATTCTCCTGCTCCTTGGATGCTGCTGACCTTTTCCAGCAACACATTTTCAGCTCTGATCTCCAGCATTTGCAGTCCTCACTTTCTCCTATCCCTAATCAGTCCTTGCCTTTGCAAATACATGTAGATCCTGTCCCTCAAGATTCCCTCCAACAACTTGCCCACTACCGGCATCAGGCTCACCGGTCTATAGTTCCCTGGCTTGTCTTTACCACCCTTCTTAAACAGTGGCACCACGTTCGCCAACCTCCAGTCATCCGACACCTCACCTATGATATCGATGATACAAATATCTCAGCAAAAGTCCCAGCAATCACTTCTCTAGCTTCCCACAGAGTTATAGGGTACACCTGATCAGGTCCTGGGGATTTATCCACCTTTATGCATTTCAAAACATCCAGCAATTCCTCCTCTGTAATTTGGACATTTTGCAAGATGTCACCATCTATGTCCCTACAGTCTTTATCTTCCATATCCTTTTCCACAGTAAATACTGATGGAAAATACTCATTTAGTATCTCCCCCATTTTCTGCGGCTCTACACAAACAGAATCAAATGTAACAGTATTTAACCGAGAGATCTTCTCATCTTTCAAGACTAAGGAGAACACATTCTGGGAGAAGAGTGAAATCACTTAATTCCCTGAACTTGTGCAATCAGACACCTGGGGAAAGTGATAGTGGTAAATGTAATAATATACACAAATATATCATATTAATAATAAGAAAAAAAGCTTGGAGGTAAATGTTGTACAATAGTATAAGTTTTTGCAAAGGTTTATACTGTGGAAAGTCTCAAGCATCACTCACTATGATGGGATTAGACAAACATTTTAGGATTGCAAAGAAGTAATACTGGCCATCCAGGTCCTCCTCAGAGCTTCTATAACAGTACCTATCATATCAATATAACTTGTTCTTTGTTGCTAACATCTAATAATGTCCAGCTTATCTGAGACATTTAACCATCAAGTGGTTTTCTCTCCCAAACCAGACCAGTTGGGTCTTTGGATCCCTAACCTCAGAGAGGATGATGGCAGCTGCACAACAAGCAAAACTGCAGACAGTCTCGTACAAGGTGGTCGGTGATGAGGATTGCTTGTAAAACAAGCAACTCTCATCAAGCAGCCACCCTAATCCCTTCCTCGGATCTTATAGAAGGCCCACTCCTGGCCTGTTCTTTGACCCCATTGGCCTGCCTTCACCAAAGAGGCTACTGCAAGTCTATTGCCAGCTCTCCAGCTGGTGGTCAAAATCTCCAAAACATTATCTCCATAGAAACACATGCCTGCACATAATCATATATGCACACAAAAAAACACTCACTCACTCTCTCTGTCTCTCACTCACCCGCACACAAAAAACACACACACACACAGGCTCTAAAGTCTGGTATGGGTCAGTCTGGAGTGAACACCATGACAACGAGACTAAACTTCTACATCACTGATCCATGGAGCAGGGAAAGAATTAACCAAGATTTCATGGATGCATCAAGTCAAAGCATTCGTCTCTGCCAGCACTCAGATGTGCCTTTAACAACAGACACCCCAGGGAATGGAAACAAGCCAAATTCCAGCAAGGGCTGAAACCTACACTGGATGCTGCACCTGTTTGGAAAGATAATATGCTTTGAAGAAATAGGTCGGGTTGTGTACACTCCTGAGTTTTGAGCCTCAGTGCTGGCTCAGAGTCAACAATCCACCCTCCTCCTGTGATCAAGCGATGCAGATTCATTCTCTGTACAATGGCCATGAATTGATGGAAGGTTATTTTGATCACATTCGAATCACAACAATGCATCACATTAGGTCAACGCTGGCAAGTCCACACTCTATCCAGTCAACATAGTACAGATACACAATTCAATATCTGCAACCTCTGGAAGTGATTTCTTGGATCGGAGGTATTCTGAGAAAATGCTAGAAAAGCATAAGCACTGGATAAGACATTGACCACAATCCAGTGTTGGAAATGTAGTTTTGTTGTTCTTACTGCCTTCCTGTGGAGGCAGGTCAACTTGTGAGGAAAGATAGCAAGCTTGCAGGTCACAAATAGGTTCCACAATTGGCTCGAAAGTGGGGAATGATGTAGATGTGTGAAAGGAGAACATTTTGAAGAAGAAATTACCGAGAGAAAGTTTTACCTCTGTGGAGAGCTTCTGAGTATTTGTGAGCCTCCTGTGGCACTGGCACAGAGCCTTAGGAGCCACAGATCAAGTTTAACCTCATTCATTTACATTGATTCACATCTCTGAAACCACTTGATTTGATTTGTGTTCTATCAAGATCAATATTTTGATAGAACTCAGACAGAGCAGCCAGAGGAAGGCTGGTCAGAAACAATATGATGGAAATGTGAAGTTGAGTCAAATTGAGGCCAGAGAGGACATTGGAATATTTAGGCTATGTAGATAATTAGACAATTCGGGGAGTTTCTAGATAGAGAAGGGACATGGTTTGGGCATCCTGAGTTCAAGCTGAAAACAAACAAGCCTGTTAATGTTGAGTCTTTTGCAATGCTTTAAAATTCCTTTGATGTTGACACATTGATTGGACTTTTTGATACAGAGTTTTATTGAAGAAATCTTACATTTGCCACCATATATTTCAGATGCAATTTTGTGTGCACTTAACGGGGACGAGGGTTTGGGAATCCCTAAATTAGGAATTCAGATACCCATCACCATCCTGAAAAGGCAGGTGTCATTGGAAAATTCATCGGATATTTGAACTTCAGTCTGAAAAATGGATCGTAACATTGGAAAGTAATGCAGACAAAGCCTGCCAATATTGTGAGGGAAAGCTATCAAATGACAGACAAGAGAGCAGAGAAACATTTGCATGTTGAAAAATCGAATGATTGGCATTGTTACCCAAAGTGGAAGGTACTACATTCCCTGGTAGAATTTCACAGTCCCAGCTGCAGCTCACCATTGTGCATCTGATTGCAAAATGTTCACATCATTTTGCTGGGGGTTTGACAGCGACAGAAAGTTACACGTTGCAGTGTATACACAGCTTCCTGGATGGGTGTGTGGCATAACTAATGGCTTTGCTTCTAAATTAGAAAATAATAACTGACATCAAAGGATACAGGAGCATAGTCCAGAAGATAAAAGCAATAAATCTACTGGCTGGGATACTACCTCAGTATTTATCCATATTTTCTAAACTGGGTCAGTAGAGTGGAAGATCTGGTGCCTGAGAATAACACTTTTTTTTGGTGACAAAGGAACCTATACTCCTTTGTCTAATGTCTCAGACAAAACCATATGACAGTGAACAGCTTCTATGTGATCTGCACGTTACTGTCAACCCTCTAACAGATAGCACACTGTGTTATAAATAGACCATCAACTCCCAGAGTATCCACTGAAATATACCACCCCAGAATCAGAGCAGGGTAGACACAAGGCTCTCAAAATCTCGAATTGCTAATCCATGTGGGATCATTACATTTAAAAAAAATATAAACAATGGAAGATCCATTTTAGGCATTTTATTAAGAACTAATAAACCTTCGATTTCTTCAGAATGGGTTAATGTGTACTGTGGATTTTTTTTATTGCTTGTTCCTGATAAAAGTGGAAAGATTTAGATGGGATCAGTTATCAGCTAGTTATCCTTGAGGTTCCCCGAGGTACTGGCGGAATACTGATAGGGACCCGCATGCATTATTCAATGAGAAGAGCTGAATAAAATGAGCAACGTATCCACTACAAGAACACCAGCGCAGTCTGGGTATAATTAGAGAGCTGTCACTTGTCTCTGTCAGTGTTTGCTCCCTTAACATAGCAGGGAAAAAAAACACATACACACTCACACACTCAAAATATTCACACTTCTATGGAGAGGTTCAAAACTAAATATAAAAATGTACACCACAGCTCCCTCCTTCTCCTCACACTCTACAGCATAAGTTAGTTTGCAGCATGCTGATGGATCTCAGGGAAAAACAAAATACATTTAATTACAAACAAATCGTAGAAACGTTGAGAATCTTTCTATAGATTAAGACAGTTAGATTGAGGTACGATGCACAACAACATGATAGATGATGGCCTTTCACCTCTGGAAGCTCGATTTCAGCCTTTAGACAGATGGGATGAATGCTTCATCTCACTCTTGGCTACGCAATCCTCAGAGAAATAGGGTAGGGTAATCTCAATCCAGTTGGTTGGGACCTACAGTGTGAAACCTGACAATTACTTACCTCAAATTGAAATTAAATTAGCCATCTCTGTCAGAAGATCTAATAAGATCACAGTGTGAGAAAAGGAAATGTCAGTATGTTGTTTTGAGGTTTGGGCTGAGGCAGAGTGTTGAAAGTTGTGGCTGGTTGTTGCTTTGAACAAAGTGATAAAATAATCTTGCCAGAATGATAAAATTCACAAACAGAGACAATCTTCCCCCATTCAATTTCAGGTTTTATTGTCACGTGTGCTCAAGCACAAGGGTACAGGAGTACAGTGAAAACTGTACAATGTCACCATTCCCAGCGCCATCTTAGGTACAAAGGTACCTCGGTACAAAAATAGAAAAATAAAGAAATAAGTTAAAAAGATCAATACTGCAGCTGTTCTTAGTATAACGTAGAAAATTAAAGAAATAAAGTTAAAAATCCAACATTACAGTCCTTTCTTAAGCCATGGATCTAGATGCTCCACACTGGGCTTTCCTTACAAGGGCTCGCTCCTCCCCCGCACTGGACACACTTTCACCTGCACTGGGCTAAAACAGCATTGAAGGAGTTGTACTTTAAATCTAATTGAGCTCCTCCTGACCTGAGAGTGCTTGATCAGCAGTGCAGAAAGAGTTTTACTCTGTATGTAACCATGCTTCTCTTGACCTAAGAATGTAAAGAGAGTGTTATTCTGCACTTAACTATATTGAATCTGACCTGGGATTACTGATGTATACTGCAAAGGGAATTTTCCTTTGCATTTATCTGTATTGCTCCTGATCTACGAGTGCTTCATGAGCCAGTGGAAAGGGAGTTGTATTCTACTTTTAATTCTGGTGAGAGAGAGAAGACTTGAATTTATATGCTGGTTTAATGTCTTTACAATGAAGAAGGACATTTGATAGCCAGTGAATTATAATTGACGCATGATCACTGCTGTAATGTCAGGACAGCCAAGTGACACACAGCAAACCCCATCAAAGCAAAATGATAATGAATGGGATTTATTTTTTAGTGATGCTAGTTGAGGGATAACCAAGGAGAACAACCTGTCGAAGTAATGCAGTCGGATCTATGACATCCAGAGGACATTGGCCCCTCAGTTTAATGTCTTAGCTGACAATGATGCACTCCATTCTTACTGCAATGGACCACTGATTTTATACTTGAGTCTCTCAAATGGAACTTGAAAACATAACCTTTCAGATGCTAGCACAAAGCCTTAACTAACACTTCTAAGAAGTTGTCAGTCTATTATAATAACCCAAAGGGAAAATACCCTTGCCGGTCATAGTTTATTTTGACTCCAGTTCCACACCAATGTCATTGAGTTTTAACTGGTCTCTGGAGTGTCCTAGAGGTTGCTCAGTTGTATTTGTGTGATAGTTCTTCAGAATGAGAATGATCTTAGAGCATGGCAAGAAATTGCGCATTGAGTCTTTTAATATCGGGAGGCTGTTGTACTGCAGCTCCTGCCTGGTTCTAGCTCAACAGGAAGCTCTTTCGCACTTACCATTTTCATAAATGTATCAGAAAATTTACAGATTACAAATCAACCTTCAGAACCACGTTATGATGCACCTCCTTGGACATCAAGGGCTTAGGTGGGACTTGGACACAGAGTTTCTGGTTCAGATATAGGGACATTATCAGTACATCACAGGATACCTTTATGCTCAATTGTGCCTCCTGCTACAAGAACCACATTCAGCAAAAGGACTGAATGGGGTCAAGTAGATTACACACTGCTGCCTTGTGAGGCCAACAAGATATGGCCATTAAGTGGAAGTCTTACTAGTAACAGCTACATTAATTTTGAAAAAGATTGTTCACGGATTAGGGCCTGGACGTATTACTCTACATCTAAGCAGAGTCTCGATTGGATTTGGGAATTCTTTGGAATCGTTTTGCGGCTGAATATTAGCAGATTTTCCCAGTGAGCTGAAATGTTAGGATTTTTTTTTAAATTATTTTTTTATTTGCAGCTTTGACATGAGTTGTTTCCATTACCAGGGACCTAGGTGTATCTGGCCACTTCACTGATGTCCACTTGATGCTAGGAGTAATGGAATCCTCTTGGCTATAACCATCAAGCATCCACTAAAGGAAAGTTGTCTCCACTGTGGAACAGAAAGGAGCCAACTGAAGTTGGAACAACTTTTCATCATGTAGTTTCTCAGCAAAGAAACAATACACCTGACTCCAAATCATCTCATGAAACCATCATAAATTTCTTCCAATTTCCTGCATTCCCAATCAAAGAACACAAGAGATATTTTAAACAAAATGAGACCCATCAAATTAAGTCATACTAATTCATTGAATTCAGCAATTTACTGCTATCAAATGACACCTTCCTTCACCTTGGTTTGTGTTGTCGTCAGTCTGCTTTTGGACTGGAAGGTCAGTTTGGGAATGGATTGTTTGGATGCTTTTAAAATGCACATCTTAATTGCACCAAGGTGTTTCACTTCCTTTACTGTCTTGTGTTGTGGAGTCGCTAGTTATCAAAGTTTGAATGCATTTTTACCAGTACTAAAGCAAACAACCCAGCTCAAGTAATAAAACTCTTCACAGCCTTTTATTTCTTCTCTGCAACTCAAACTTCCTGTATCTTTAGTCTCTGAGCCTGTTACAAGACGCACACACACAGATGCACTACACACACAGACACAAAGACAAACAGACAATCAAATACACAAATAGACACACACACATCTCCACTACACCCTACCATTGAACTGGAAAGGTCCTAGTTCTGTTCACTATATATTCTGAATTATCATAACTATCTGAATTATCATAACTAAAATTATACAGAAATGTCTAATAAACAAACTCTTTTCTCCTTAATTTGTCCAACTTTGCCATGTATTATGGGTAAGTCCAGGCTTCGTTCCTGATCTGGATAATTCCATTTGCAAACAGTTTTGTTAAAAATGTTAACTAAGTGAGGTTTCTGAAATCATCCTAGCATGTTATGGATGATTTTTTTTTTAAAGAGTGGACTCTCTCATTCAGTTGGGTAGCATACGAGGGGATTTCAAAAACATGATCAATAGTTTCCTCAACAACCTGTATAAAACTGCAAAACCAGCTAAAAGGATTGAACTGTGGACTGCTCATTAAGAATGAGACTCTGTTGGGAAGTCTCATCAGAGAAGCCTTATGCGTTGCACTTGTCAAATAATTACCTTAGCTGATCATTGAGGTCCTGACATGAGAATGATCTCTGCACCTTCAGTTGTGCCTAGAGGAAGAGTCCTGTTTAATCCTAATGAGTTTGCAGGCTATCCTGCTTGAATGACTGTCAAAGATTTAAAAATTAACTTGATCAAAACAAAATGAGTGACTGAGCAGTGTTACAAAACGTGCCCTTTGGTGTTCATGCCAAGACAATGGCCTCAGGAACAAAGACACTGTACTTGGAAATCCTCTTCAAAACCTTCCTGGAGAAGGGCTTATGCCCAAAACGTTGATTCTCCTGCTCCTTGGATGCTGCCTGACCTGCTGCGCTTTTCCAGCAACACATTTTTCAACTCTGATCTCCAGCATCTGCAGTCCCACTTTCTCCTTCAAAACCACACAGCCTGCAACCACACAGCCAACCTTCAAAAGATTTCTCAAAATGACCATTCTAACTGAACAAGTATTCTATCATCTCCACTTTGTTTGGTGTCAGGGGGTTAGTGAGCTCAGTTGCCTGGACAGCGAGTGAGTAACACCAACAGCATGGATTCAATTCCCCTGCTTAATACAAAGGACTCTCCTTCTCAACCGCTCCCCTCACCTGAGGTGTGATAACCCACAGGTTAAACCATCACCAGTTGTATCTCAGCCTTTTGGTTTGAAAGAACGATGACCACTTCATCTTGGTGTCAATGTGTTCCTCTCGCCTGCAAAACACCTTGGAATGTTTTACTACAGTATACAGGTGCTTGCTATTGTCCCTAAAGACTGTTTTTGCAGAGGGATTTGGTGAGATTGAGCTTTATGAGATCCTAGATGGTCAAGTGGCTTCCAAAACCTGCTGTAGACTCCTACGAAGTCTAGCTCCTTGCCTGCAGTATCAGAGAGAAGCCTGATCTCTAGAAACAATACAGTAACCAGATGCCAATCCCTTTAAGACATAAAGAAGGGAAACTGAATGAAAAATGCATTAAAAAGGGAGTGGGTGTTGAATTGGAGGGTGAAGCATAATTGGGGTGGCTAATTGATGAGGAAAGCTTTTTTACTTTTATAGATTAACCTAGTAAGGATGTGGAGACACTGTTTAAAAAAAACATGGCAGCCCCCGGGGAACAGCCAACATGTGTACTTCAGTATGGAAAATCTAATTTAGCTGTCTATTATGTAGCGAATGGAAAGGTAAGATTATGATAATTTAACAGTTACTCTGCCTTTGGAGATGTGCGATTTTTTTTATGACATATTTCCTTTAAAAGCAACAAACCAGAATATGAAGAGACAGCAAATCATTTATTTATGATTGCAATCTAGTGTGTGTCTAACAAGTTAAAAACAACTGCACCCAGCACTCACCGATCAGATGTAGTACAGCTGAGTTTGACAGCTCTGAGTTTTAACATATCAATAAAGCAGGTAATTTTTTACCCCCAAATTAAATGATTCTGCTTATCAGAGGCACTAAGCGGTGATATATTCTGGAGATGTTTCTTTCCGAGTTGTATTTTTTTTTAACTTCCATTGTGATTTTGTCCTGTTTATATCCATAAAGCTGAAGCAATCTGTTAAAATTGCAGGGAAGTAGTGAAAAAAAATGACTTTAATTTTTATGGCACTGCCACATTACATAGAGATGTCTCCAACTGCTTCATCAGCAGTGAATTCATTTGAAGGATGGTGGTTGTTCTGACGTCAGAAACACAACTCCCTTTTGGCCACAGTGCTGCAGGCGACCAGGGTGTTGGGTCATCTCTGTGATTTTCTTCACACGGTGCCATGGGATCTGTAATGTTGATCTGAGCCACTGCCCCAAGCTGAAAGGACTTCATGTCCGCTCATGGAGCATGCTTCCAGCAATATAGAAACTTCATCAAGCTTGCACTGGATTGCCTGCTTTAAGTGCTTAAGTGTTGGAGTAGACAGAAAACCAAACCCTTTTTGACTCAGGGGCAGGAGTACATAGAGTTCTGGGCACTGCCTTAAAGTTTCTTATTGCAATGAAGTGAGCCTGTTTGAGTCACCTGATGAAACGCAGGAACTGCAAATCAAGCACTGATGGAATTACTCAATTGGTACACAGAGAAAGACTCATCGACTCTCTCTCCTTCTGTCATCTGTTTCCCCACAAATGGATGTGAATGACAGTTAACACTGTGACATGTAAGGTCCTTGATGCTGATACAGCAGTGTGTTACCTTACACTGAAAGTGTTGGTGACTGACAAATGTATTCACTGTGATTTTTGCGATAAGCATAATTTGTAGTAAAAATAAGGGAAGGAGAATTGGTAGGTTTTGAGGAAGCTTTTATTTAGCATACATTTTCCAGTAATCATGCTACTTTATGTAATCCAAAATATTCTAAACACTTGACTGCAAATATCCAGGAAGGCAGAGCTTTCCAGATTCTTTGTTTGGTGAGTTGGGCAGCTGTGCATATTGTGGAGCTTTGGGCCACATATAAAGTTTAAATTAATATTCCCAACAAGTTGGTATTTGTCATAATTGCTAATATATAAATAAAAACTGTTCTGTAAATAGCAATAAATCATATTTCTTTGATTTGGAATTAATCCACAATTTACAACAGTATTTTCAATGTGTCTTTAATGTAGGCAAGTGGCCCAAGGAACTTCACATGAGCGTTACCAAATAAAATTTGATTCTGAGCCACATAAGATGATAATTAGCTTCAGGAACACTCTAAAGGAGGAGAGGGAACAGGGTAAAGAGGCTGGAAGATACTAATGATGGTCAGAGGAAAATCAGATCTTTGAGAAATGTCAGCATTAGAGGAGCACAGATATCTCGGAGGGTTACAGGGTTGTAGAAAATTACAGATGGAAGGAGAGACTATGCAATGGAGAGATTTGAAAGTAGGGATGAGAATTTTAAAATTTCAGTACAGAATCCCCTGGACGTAGTCTCTGCTGGAATAGCAAGGATCCAATTTGTTAACAGGAGGATATAGCTGTGATTCCTTTGGCTCAGCCATGGAATTAACATCCCACTGCAGCATTACTTGGCCAATTAGAAGGTGTTGTAGATGCATCAATTCTGTCAAAGGATTTATAATTAAAGGGACTATATAATCATCTATGTGGATTTACCAGAATGTGAATGGCTGAGGTTTTGACAATCATAGCAATAGAGTGGAGACATGTGAAGACTGCTTCCAGATCTCTCACTTTCACCTGGAGGTCCGATTGCAGGCTGTAAGGGCTTTGCAGTGTGCTGAGCCTTCTTAGATAAAAGGAGAGAATGCTGACATTCTCATGTGTGACGTTAATGGTATTATAGTGCAAGAGGTCACAAAAACATGTGAGTTCCGAGCAATCACCAGCAATCTCAAAGTAAATTTACTTGTTTTACAAAGGTTGGTCATGGGCCAGATCCAAAATCAAAATGATCTTCCTGACCAACAGCTCTGCTGGGAACTCAGGAATGGATGTTTGAAAACATAGAAAGATTTGACAGATGTTTAAAAATGAAAGGTGGGACCCAGATGTGGAAAGCTTACTCTTATTTCCGATAAATCCAACGTTTTGCAAGTTGGGTAAAGGGGAGAGGGCATGATCCCTGAGGAGATGTTTTGAACTTTTAAACTTAATTCAAACAGGTATCATTTTACAAGGATCTTAAACTGCTATGTGAGAACTAAATGATCTTGAAGGGCAGATAAGATCCTTTTGAGACCTGAAGTTTTTTATTTAAATTACTGCTATTTAAACTTTGAAAAATAGCTGCAGCTGTCACTGAGGGTGAAACAATAACCTCTGCTGAAATGTTTTGATTGACAGATTATCTGCTGTAGCTTTAGAAAACTGAGTCACATCAGATTACACAGTTTTAATAGATATCTGTGTTGACATTTCCCCAAAAACTATGATTGTGAATATTTGGCTGAGTTTCAAAATCCATGAATATCTCAGCAGGTGACACAGAAGAAATGGTTTAAATAACAGTTTAAAGAAACCTTTAAAGGATTAGCTGTGATTGGTAAGTGTTCTGAATAGAAGGTTTCTTTTAAATTTGAGGTCAATCATTAGAGCTCTGAATGGATTTCATGAAACGTATTGTTTTCACAATTGAGCGCATTTGAGTGAAAGATGTGTTTGATGTTGAATTGTTGTCATTGCCACGAGGTACTTAAGGACTGCCCATGGTAGATACTGGGTGAGAGGGCATGCAAGTGGGATAAAAGATATCAAGGTTCATTGGCATTGGGTGGAGACATGAGCTGGCACTGACTTGGTATGAAGGATAATGGGAGGTGGTGATGGCATGCATTGGCATACAGTAGGCATGGAGAGAATGATGTGGAGGTGTAGAAATATAGAAACTAACAGGAGGAGTAGGCTATTCAACCCTTTGAGCCTGTTCTGCCATTTAACATGACCATGGCTAATCAGAGCAGATAGAGGCCCTTCAGCACATCTAGTCTGCATTAACCCTCAGTAGAGCATCATAATATCCAGACCCAAATCTGCACATGGATCCATATGCAAGTTAGCGGGCCCAGGAAATGTGAGCATTGTTCATGCATTGCTGGCTCAGGCTGCATTCACATCAATTTTCAAACTTCTGAAAAGGTTTTGTACCAGAAGAATAAGATTGGTCCCAACATCTCCATGTGGCACAAGTAACACAGCTACTTCGTAAAGTTAGTCCAGGAAGCCTGGAGCTGATGGATGGCCTTAGAAACTGGCATCCTCTGGTTTTATCTTGCCTCTGTTTTCATTTGTTAAATGGCTGTTTGTAGTCAAAAATGACATCGCCTGCAAATGTCCTGGAGTGCAAGTGGCAAGGTCTCTTTCTCTGCACCAAGTCGTTTGCATTGCTACTTAATACAAGTAATGCCCTTTGCAGTGTGCTCTCATTGTGAACCAGAATACATTGGATTAATCAAATTGGAGTATTCCCAGTGATGGGAATGGGGTGGGGGGTAGAGGTGAAGTGGTCACAGTGCTGAGATATTCTCGGATCATTTACTGGCGATCATTGGCACTGGCACATCAGGATTTGGCTCAAACTGGGAGGCAAAGCTTACACCATGGAGAGTGGACCTTTGCTGAGAGGTTGGCAATCTGTGGGGTCCTTAAAACCTTATCATCCATGCAATGCAACAACTGTGTTAAATTGAAATGGTGGAGTTGATTAAGTGATATATTTTAGCATCTGAAAGAGCCTCGGTAACACTGCTCGGGTTATCTCTGCATGAGCAGCAGGCAAGCCTGTGATCTAATCAAATTATTCAGTGTTAAAGACAGCCAGGCATTCCACAGCTCCACTCGCAGAGCCCAGCTGAGATCAAATGCTAATCAGTTGCTCCCTAATATTTATTTCCACTGTCAGCACTCCCTTCGTGTTTGTTTATAGAGCAGTGCCTCCTGCTGAATAGATGGATGAAACATGAATTAATAGAGATGCAGAAAGATGATGGACAGGCAGCAAAATAAATTCAAATATACCTCCACGTAAACAGGAAATCAGTCAGCTAATAAATACATAGACAAACTGTCATTCAGACAGATTGCACCCTAGATTAACAGCAAGAGGATGAGGCAAAATATGGACAGACAGGTGAGTAACCTAGATAAGACACATCCAGGTTATCACTCTGCTAAGTCTGCACTGATATCCAATATTTTAAATTATCAATCCACTATTCTTGACTCATCTTCCCAGGATACTGATAATTAGTTCAGTTAATATCAGTTCATCTTCTTGATAATCTATCGGTGATCCAGATAAGATTGACATTTAATGTCATACAGACTGATAATTAAGATGAGATAGATAACTTATGCAAAACAGCATGAGAGATAAGTCTGAGTAACGATTTAGGATATGAAGAGATTGAGTGATAACTTAGATCGAACTTAAAAAAATTTAGATGGGTAGGAGAAAGGGTAGGAGGATAATACATGAGGCAGGTAGGTCAGATTGGTTAATTACTTTGAATAGGTAAATAAACAGATTGATGTACAACTCAGATAAGGTTTACTGGTAACATAGGCAAGATCAGTAGATAAACAGAGCTGAATGAAGTGGAAGAAGATAGTTTGGTTACAGATATAAATATATTATGGGAGCACACCAATAGATAGGTGTAACTTGAGTTGGGCGGAGATGATCATGATCAGCAAACAGGAGACATTCCTGTCCCTTTTTCTGCCCTTCAGGCTTTGTGTTAATAACAAAAACATACATAAATGACCTACTTTGATGTACTGCCAGAATACAGCAACAAACAGCATTTTGTGGAAGGGGTCGGTATAAAAGACACTTAAGAACTCACCATTAAAATTGTACCAAGAACATAAAATGAAATGATCAAACAGGGGTTTGTGTGAAGGAAATATTTTTGCAAGCAATCATTGCCTTCACAATCTGAATGGGCCCTCAGATGCAGTTACATATATCCCCTGTCTCTCATTCAAGCAACTGCCTACAGCTATTAATGGAGCTGATGCTTGCTCACTGGTATCCAGAGGATCTGCCTCGGCAAACAAGGAATTGTCGATCAAGTGGAAATTAATTAGTAAATTGTTTTGGCAGAAGTTTCCAGCTTAATGATGCATCCCTCCCATGCCTGCAGCAAGAGTACTTCCTGCATTTCACTTTGCACACCTTCTTCAGTAGTGCCACCCCCAACCTTGATAAACTGCCCTAGGTAGCACAATAACTGCAAGAAATTACAAAGGGGCTGTAAGGTAAAAGTGAAAGAAGTTTGTTTGCCCTGTGCTGGGTCATGTCAAAGGTTGCATTTAAATTGCATTAAAGGTTGTTTTTGTTTTTTCAGAATGAGGGAGCCTCTGGAACCACGTAGCTGAATGTAGCCACTGCTTATGTATGCCCACCCGTTGCCCACTGACCAGGATTTGTCATCCATTCAGATACGCACTGCCTCCACCTGCCTCCCCTCACTTACGTGTGCTAACAATCGAGTGTCAATGCACAAATTCCTGTAATTGCCAGTCTCTTCGAAAACCTGTTAACTGGGAGTAAAAATGAGGCTGTTGAATATGATAATTTATTCGTGATTTAGCTTAATGAGACTAAGCTACAGACACTGTTTACATTCTGGCTGTTTTTTCAGTCTCCTCACTTTCTAATGTAACTGCATTGGGACATCACACTGCTCATCAAGTATCACCATTTTCTACAGGCTGCTACGAGTTTTAATTTTGCAAAATACCAGGTTGTATTAGACAACAAAAACATATATTACAGAGATAGCTAACAACTGCAAAGGCTACTGGAGGCTTAGTTTTCTTATCTGACTTCCTCTGGTTTTGTTTTCCAATCTTAACAGTTCTATTTACCCATCCCTTTACCAATTATCCCATCTTTTATTGTTGATTAACCCTCACCATATCCCCTCACGTCATTCATTTCTCCCCAGTGAAGATGTGAAGGAGCTGGCATTGGACTGGGGTGGACAAAGTTAAAAATCACACAACACCAGATTATAGCGCAACAGATTTATTTGAAAGTTTTGGAACTTTGAAAAAAAAAGTCAAAACAACAGCAGTTTTAAAAGGGAGAAGTACAGACAAAGGAAGCACATGGTGAGGACAGTGCAGGAGAGAGAGAGAGAGAGAGAACCTGCACAGTTACTGCCTTTGCTGTTTTTGAATTCATGTGTCGCTGGACATCGAAATTCACAACTAATCTTGGAGGAACCAGTTTGGGCGAAGTTCACAACACAGAATCAGATAAGTTAATTGTTGTTTTAAGTCTGTCCAAGAGAAAGGCTGTATTAGTGAGTACAGTGGGGTCTTTCTTGGTTATATGTTTTTGGAGATAAGTCTCTTGTTAAACTTAAAATATAAGCCATAGCTATTAATTTAACCTGGTGCAGTGTTTTCTAGAGGAAAAAGATGGTGTTATTTTCTGGGTCTGTAGATTGTGAAGGAACAAAAATGGCCTTTGCAGTGAGATGTACTTCTTGTCAGATGTGGGAGTTTAAAGAGAGTTTAAGGGTTAATGTGGATTATATCTGCCATAAATGCTGTTGGATGCAAATGTTATCAGATCGAGTGGATTGGTTGGAGAGAAAGATAGAAGCAATGAGGAATTTGCAATGGCAACAGTACATGATGGATGGCAGTTATAGGAAGGGGGGAATGTCTCAGATACAGTCACATAGATAAGTTAACTCCAGGAAGGGTGAGAGAGGTAGGTACCTAGGGCAGGAGTCTTTTGTGGATATACCCATTTCAAACAGGTATGATGTTTTGGAAAATGTAGGGGGTGATGGATTCTCAGGGGAACTTAGCACAAACAGCCATGTTTCTGGTATTGAGACTGGTTCTAATGCAATGAGGGGTACGTCGGCTTCCAAGAGATCAATTGTGTTAGGGAATTCTGTAGTCAGAGATACAGACAGTATTTCTGTGGCCAGCTGAGAAAAAGCAGAATGGTGTGTTGTTTCCCTGATGCCAGGATCAAGGACATCTCAGAGAGGGTACAGAATGTTTTCACGGGGTAGAGGGGCCAGCAAGAGGTCATTGTCCAAGGGAAGGGAAAGGGTTGAGATTCTGAAGGGAGATTACAGAGAGTTAGGCAGGAATTTAAAAAGGAGGTCCTTGAGAGTAGTGATATCTGGATTACTCCCAGTGCTACGAGCTAGTGAGGGCAGGAATAGGAGGATAGACCAGATGAATGCATGGCTGAGGAACTGGTGTATGGGAGAAGGATTCACATTTTTGGATCATTGGAATCTCTTTTGGGGTAGAAGTGACCTGTACAAGAAGGATGGATTGCACCTAAATTAGAAGGGGACTAATATACTGGCAGAGAAATTTGCTAGAACTGCTCGGGAGGATTTAAACTAGTAAGGGGAGGGGTGGAGGGATGGGGCCCAGGGAGATAGTGAGGGAAGAGATCAATCTGAGACTGGTGCAGTTGAGAACAGAAGTGAGTCAAACAGTCAGGGCAGGCAGGGACAAGGTAGGACTGATCAATTAAATTGCATTTATTTCAGTGCAAGGGGCCTAACAGGGAAGGCAGATGAACTCAGGGCATGGTTAGGAACATGGGACTGGGATATCATAGCAATTACAGAAACATGGCTCAGGGATGGGCAGGACTGGCAGCTCAATGTTCCAGGATACAAATGCTACAGGAAGGATAGAAAGGGAGGCAAGAGAGGAGGGGGAGTGGCTTTTTTGATAAGGAATAGCTTTACAGCTGTGCTGAGGGAGGATATTCCCGGAAAGACATCCAGGGAAGTTATTTGGGTGGAACTGAGAAATAAGAAAGGGATGATCACCTTATTGGGATTGTATTATAGACCCCCCAATAGTCAGAGGGAAATTGAGAAACAAACCTGTAAGGAGATCTCAGCTATCTATAAGAATAATACGGTAGTTATGGTAGGGAACTTTAACTTTCCAAACATTGACTGGGACTGCCATAGTGTTAAAGGTTTAGATGGAGAGGAATTTCTTAAGTGCATACAAGACAATTTTCTGATTCAGTATGTGGATGTACCTTTGAGAGAAGGTGCAAAACTTGACCTATTTCTTAGGAAATAAGGCAGGGCAGGTGACTGAGGTGTCAATGGGGGAGCACTTTGGGGCCAACGACCATAATTCTATTCGTTTTAAAATAGTGATGGAAAAGGATAGACCAGATCTAAAAGTTGAAGTTCTAAATTGGAGAAAGGCCAATTTTGACGGTATTAGGCAAGAACTTTCGAAAGCTGATTGGAGGCAGATGCTCGCAGTAAAAGGGACGGCTGGAAAATGGGAAGTCTTCGGAAATGAGATAACAAGAATCCAGAGAAAGTATATTCCTGTCAGGGTGAAAGGAAAGGCTGGTAGGTATATGGACTGTTGGATGACTAAAGAAATTGAGGGTTTGGTTAAGAAAAAGAAGGAAGCATATGTCAGGTACAGACAGGATAGATCCAGTGAACCCTTAGAAGAGTATAAAGAAAGTAGGAGTATACTTAAGAGGGAAATCAGGAGGGCGAAAAGGGGACATGAGATAGCTTTGGCAAATAGAATTAAGGAGAATCCAAAGGGATTTTACAAATATATTAAGGACAAAAGGGTAACTAGGGAGAGAATAGGGCCCCTCAAAAATCAGCAGGGTGGCCTTTGCGTGGAGCCACAGAAAATGAGGGAGATACTAAATGAATATTTTGCATCAGTATTTACTGTGGAAAAGGATATGGAAAATATAGACTGTAGGGAAATAGATGGTGACATCTTGCAAAATGTCCAGATTACAGAGGAGGAAATGCTGGATGTCTTGAAACTGTTAAAGGTGGATAAATCCCCAGGACCTGATCAAGTGTACCCGAAAACTCTGTGGGAAGCTAGAGAAGTGATTGCTTGGCCTCTTGCTGAGATATTTTTGTATCATTGATAGTCACAGGTGAGGTGCAGGGATACTGGAGATTGGCAAACGTGGTGCCACTGTTTAAGAAGGGCGGTAAAGACAAGCCAGGGAACTATAGACCGGTGAGCCTGATGTCGGTGGTGGGCAAGTTGTTGGAGGGAATCCTGAGGGACAGGATGTACATGTATTTGGAAAGGCAAGGACTGATTCGGGATAGTCAACATGGCTTTGTGCGTGGGAAATCATGTCTCACAAACTTGATTGAGTTTTTTGAAGAAGTAACAAAGAAGATTGATGAGGGCAGAGCAATAGATGTGATCTTCAGTCAGGCGATTGATAAGATTCCCCATGGGAGACTGATTAGCAGGTTAGATCTCACGGAATACAGGGAGAACTAGCCATTTGGTTACAGAACTGGCTCAAAGGTAGAAGACAGAGGGTGGTGGTGGAGGGTTGCTTTTCAGACTGGAGGCCTGTGACCAGTGGAGTGCCACAAGGATCGGTGCTGGGTCCTCTACTTTTTGTCATTTACATAAATGATTTGGATGCGAGCATAAGAGGTACAATTAGTAATTTTGCAGATGACACCAAAATTGGAGGTGTAGTGGACAGCGAAGAGGGTTACCTCAGATTACAACAGGATCTTGACCAGATGGGCCAATGGGCTGAGAAGTGACAAATGGAGTTTAATTCAGATAAATGCGAGGTGCTGCATTTTGGGAAAGCAAACCTTAGCAGGACTTATACACTTAATGGTAAGGTTCTAGGGAGTGTTGCTGAATAAAAAGACCTCGGAGTGCAGGTCCATAGCTCCTTGAAAGTGGAGTCACAGGTAGATAAGATAGTGAAGAAGCATTTGGTATGTTTTCCTTTATTGGTCAGACTACTGAGTACAGGAGTTGGGAGGTCATGTTGCGGCTGTACAGGACATTGGTTAGGCACTGTTGGAATATTGCATGCAATTCTGGTCTCCTTTCTATCGGAAAGATGTTGTGAAACTTGAAAGGGTTCAGAAAAGAGTTACAAGGATGTTGTCAGGGTTGGAGGATTTGAGCTATAAGGAGAGGCTGAATAGGCTGGTGCTGTTTTCCCTGGAGCGTTGGATTACAAAATTATGAGGGACATGGATAGGATAAATAGACAAAGTCTTTTCCCTGGGGTCGGGGAGTCCAAAACTAGAGGGCATAGGTTTAGGGTGAGAGGGGAAAGATATAAAAGAGACCTAAGGGGCAATCTTTTCACGCAGAGGGTGGTACATGTATGGAATGAGCTGCCAGAGGAAGTGGTGGAGGCTGGTACAATTGCAACATTTAAGAGGCATTTGGATGGGTATATGAATAGGAAGGGTTTAGAGGGATATGGGCCGGGTGCTGGCAGGTGGGACTAGATTAGGTTGGGATATCTGATCAGCATGGACCTGTTGGACCGAAGGGTCTGTTTCCATGCTGTACATCTCTATGACTACTAGCTTTCGGAGCACTGCTCCTTCACCTCAGCTGAGATGTCACTTTTTTCTATAAAACCTTAAGTTATCTCAAGAATATGACTTCAAAGAAGTTCTGGGATTTACATATTAATGAACTGAAACCTGCAACCCATTCTAAAAGATGAAAGACTTAACAGAAATCTCGGTTTGTTCAACATATCATTTCAGTTGCATGACACTATAATGTTTTGCTATAAATTCTGTGTCTTATGGTCCTGCTCCATAGTTACCTGATGAAGGAGCGGCACTCTGAAAGCTAGTGCTTCCAAATAAACCTGTTGGACTATAACCTGGTGTTGTGTGATTTTTTAACTTCCTCCCCAGTTACACAGGCCCTTGCCTTTTACAGGGTGGACCCTGACTTCATTACCCAGTAACACCTAAAAACATTGACACTCTCTTATATCTCCTTTTTTAGTTTTTCCTACACACCCATAAGTCTATGCTTAACTTTTAACCCAAAAATTCTCTTCCACTTGGCCATAAATCCCTTATTTTAATTTATAGCCCTCACAGTTATCTATTCTAATATGGCTTACAAACGCATGAACCCATAAACCATTGTAGGCCTTCCAACCCCTCAGGCTCCCTTACTACTCAATAAAAACATGGCTGATCTGACTGTAATCACAAATCGCCATTCTTGCCTATCCCTGTTAATCTTTCACCTCATTGCTTAATAACAATCGAGCAACTCTGGCTAAACAAATTTTCAAAGGCTCTGCTTCCGACAACTCTTTTTTAAGGAAAAGAACTAGAAAGATTCACAAACATCAAGAGAATTCTTTTTGGCCTCACCTCTGTTTTGAATGAGCAATCGCTGACTTTTAAACAGTGACCGATCCCCTGCTCTGTGACCTTCACTCATTTACGTCTGTTCCACTTCCAGATCCAATCGTTTTTTTGAGTGTGACTGCAAGCTGTGGAGGCAAGTGAATAATGATGAGAAGGGGACAATTCCACCATGATCTCAACTCTCCCCTTCAAACTCAACACTTCCCACAATATCTATGCTCCTGTAATTCTGGCGTTATATGCATTCCCAAACATAATTGCTCCACCGTTGGTGTCTGGGCCCTCTGTAGTCGAGGTCTCAATCTGTGGAATTTCCTGCCTCAACCACTGAACCTCACTGTTCTCCTTTAAGCCACTTGTTAATATCCAGTGAACCTTGCTTTTGGTCAATTTTATGGCTTGTTTTGTAATGGTCCTGTGAAATATTTTGGGAGGTTTCATGATGTTGTAGATGCTGTATAAATATAAGCTGTTTCTGTTAAACAGTCAGAAAAAAAGATGAAGAAAGTCATTCTTGTTTGTACCTGTGAGAAAGGAGGGACTGCAGAAGTTGGAGATCAGAGTCGAGAGTGTGGTGCTGGAAAAGCACAGCAGGTCAGACAGCATCTGAGGAGCAGGAGAATTGACATTTCAGGCATAAGCCCTTCATCAGGAATGAGGCTTGTGAGCCGAAGTGGGGGGAAGAGGGTTTGCTGAGAGACAAATGGGAGGGGAGGGGGCTGGGGGAAGGTAGCTGAGAATGTAATAAGTAGATAAGGGATGGGGAGAAGGTGATAGGTTGGAGACGAGGATGGAATGGATAGGTGGGAACAGTAATAGACCGGTCAAGATGACAGTGCCAATTTGGAGGCTTGGGACAGGGATAATGTGAGGTGAGGGGAAACGAGGAAACTGGCGAAATCCACAATAATCCCATGTGGTTGCAGGGTCCCAAGGTGGAAGATGAGGCGTTCTTCCTCAAGGTGTCAGATGGTAAGGGTTTGGCGATGGAGGAGACCCAGGACCTGCATGTCCTTGGTGAAGTGGGAGAGGATGTTAAATTGGTCAGTCACGTGGCAGTGGCATTGGTTGGTGCAGGTGTCCCAGAGATGCTCTCTGATATGATCTGCAACTTGACATCCTGTCTCCTTGATGTTGAGGAGACCACATTGTGTGCAACGGATACAGTAGATGACAATTGTGGAATTACACGTAAATTTCTGTCTGATGTGGAAGGATCCTTTGGGGACTTGGATGAAGTGAGGGCACAGGTTTTGCACTTCTTGCATTGGCAGGTGAAGATGTCAGGAGTGGGTGTGGGCTGGTGGGGGGGGGGGGGGGGGGGGGAGGGGGGTGCGGGGCGTGGATCTGTCTAGGGAGTCACAGAGGGTATGGTCTTTCTGAAACACTGATAGGGGTGGGGAGGGAAATATATCCATAGCGGTGGCGGAAGTGGCGGAGGATGGTGCAATGTATACGAAGGTTGGTGGGGTGGAAGGTGAGGAGCAGGGGCGTTCTGCCCTTGTTGCGTTGGGAGGGGTGGCTTTCAAGGATGGTTATGTAGGAAATGGAGGAGAAGCACTGGAGGGCATCGACGACAATGTGGGAGGGAAAATTGCGATCTATGAAGAAGGAGGCCATCTGGGATTTTCTATGGTAGAATTGGTCATCCTGGGAACAGATATGGCGGAGGCAGAGGAATTGGGAACAGAGGATGGCGTTTTTACAGGAGGCAAGCTGGGAGGAGGTGTAGTCCAGGCAGCTGTTGGAGTCCATGGGTTTGTAGTAGATATCCATGGTTAGTCGGTCACCGAAGATGGAGATGGAGAGGTCCAAGAAGGGGAGGGAGGTGTCCGAGATGGTCCAGGTAAACTTGAGGTCGGGGTGAAAGGTGTTAGTGAAGTTGATGAACTATTCGATCTCCTTGTGGGAGCACGAGGTAGCGCCAATAAAGTCATCGATGTAGCAGAGAAACAGGTGAGGCATGGTGCCGGTGTACCTGCTGAAGATGGAATGTTTCACGTAGCCAACAAAAAGGCAGACAGAGCTGGAGCCCATGTGGGTGCCCATGGCTACCCCTTTGGTTTGAAGTAACTGGAAGGATTAAAAGGAGAAGTTGTTGAGGGTGAGGACCAGTTCAGCCAGGCAGATGAGGGTGTCGGTGGAAGGGTACTGGTTGGAGCAGCATTAGAGGAAGAAACGGAGGGCTTGGAGGCTTTCATCATGGCAAATAGATGTGTACAGGGACTGGATGTCCATGGTGAAGAGGAGGCATTAGAGTTCGGGGAAACAAAAGTATTGGAGGAGTTAAACGGCATGGGTGGTGTCCCGAACACAGATGGGGAATTCTTGGACTAAGGGGGACAGGACAGTGACAAGGTATGCAGTGATAAGTTTGTAACTGACCACATCATTGCATCAAAACTGGAGGATTATTCTATCTTGTAGCTTTAAGATAACGCAGACTTGCTCTTTACAGCAGAAAAAAATACCTTGCTCATGACATGGTTTAAATGCTCGTCTTCTTAAAACAGAGACAGGAGTCTGCACTAACTCCACAGGAGATTTCCTATTAATATTAAAAATGGCATGTCACATGCAGAGACACAATTAGCCTGATTCCCACAGTGAAGACCTCTGCAATGGCCTTAAAAAGGCAGGCCAACCAAAAGGAACAATTCTGCTGCAAACCCCCAGATTACCCTCTCTGTTGCTTTTTCTTTCCATCATCTTGTGTAAGAACAACTCGTTGTGGTTACCCCTGTGCATCATTAGGTGTACATATTTTGGACTGGATCTTACATCTTGTTGGCTGTGTCAGTTTCATTGAGTGTTCAGGAGGGTTTCCTACTGCAAAACCTAGCAAGTTCCTTCGACATACCTCACCAAACTTGTCTCATTAACTACCTGCCCCATGCTAATAGTACCTGTCTCACCCAATCTTATCCCCTCCCTACCACATGCAGTACCCAGAACAACACACCATTCCCTGAACATCTATCGAAAGACTAGCGCCCCTTGCACTGGTCTTTAAAAGGTCCAGACAAGCACTAGCAATCTTGCATTTTCTGTTACCAGTGATGCATGGCATAGCGGCCACAATTCCACACTGTCCACAGCACATGGCTGAAATTCCCTTGCACATACAACTCTATTTTATCATCCTAGTCGCTGTCTAACTACCAGACCACACAGTTTATCATGGAATCATCAAATCCATGCAGTGTGGAAACAAGCCTTTTAGCTTAACACGTCCACACCAACCCTCCAAAGAGTATCCCACCCAGACCCATTCCCCTACTCTATATTCCCATGACTAATTCACCTAGCCTACACTTTCCTGAACAATTTAGCATGGCCAATTCATATAACTTTGTTATGGACTAGGCTAGACCACTCAAAACATTTTTAAGCAGGCAGCCTAGACCGTAACTTTGTTATTTGTCTCGGTAAGTGTACAGTAAAAATTACCCGGACTAAGTTAGCTAGGTTGACTACCAGGTTTTAAATAGACTCTATTCACAAAATTACAGAATGAAACACAAGGAACAGAATACTGAATACTGCCTAACCTATCCTATTCAAAAAAGACTTAATTTTGCTGTTCCGAAAATACACAACAGTCCCAATAAACAAACCCCTTAAACACAGGGTGAAACTGAAACAGAGGCTTACAGGTTGAGGTTTAGAAGGGCAGAAGGAGAGAGACTGACTGACTGACCTCAGTCGCCTTTCTTCACACATATTACTGCTGCACTGAACTAAGAACCAGAATTCAGCTTTGAGGACTGACCACTCCCCTTTCATTATATAGGTTACTTCTAAAACAAAAGTTTTGGCCTGAACACCCATTTATTTACGTATAAACAAAAAGGCCTTCCAATACCCTTTTCATCCTCTGTACCACTTCAGCTGATTCAGAGCCTGGACTGTTTATGACCCTCTTGAAAAAAAAACCAAGGACACAGTATCCTTGAGAAAAGGAACAGCTTTTAGAAAAAGAACCAGCTTTGTGACAACCTGTACATCTTTGGACATGGGAGGACACCCACACAGACACAGGGAGAAGGTGAAAACTCCACACAGACACGGGGAGAAGGTGAAAATTCCACACAGACACGGGGAGAAGGTGAAAACTCCACACAGACACGGGGAGAAGGTGAAAACTCCACACAGACACGGGGAGAAGGTGAAAACTCCACACAGACACGGGGAGAAGGTGAAAATTCCACACAGACACGGGAAGAAGGTGAAAACTCCACACAGACACGGGGAGAAGGTGAAAACTCCACATAGACAGTCACCCGACACTGGAATCAAACCCAGATCCCTGGCGCTGTGAGACAGCAGTGCTAACCACTGAGCCACTGTGCCACCCCAAAGTTTATCTGTCTTTAGTTGCATCCTGCCTAAACAACTTCCAATAGTCACTGCGATTTAGTCCCTACAGCACATAGAGCACCTACATCTTGCCATTGTCCAGTCAGGGAACATCGCATGCAAGTAAGCAATTAGACAATTCTAAACATGAACTTTTATTTACAGCCAACAAGAGTGAACACAATCAAAACCAATAGCTCATTTCCAAAGTGCAAATCAAGTGCTGGCCTGATGCCCAATGACTACTTTATATTCTATAATGGTCTGCTGTACTCAGCTCACATCTACTGGAACTGGGAGTCACTCAGGTCCTCTCTTTGTTGCAGTGCCCAAAGCAGCTGAGCTTTGACAAGGAGGATATCCTCCACCCTCATGTCCCTATCTCCTCCTCCAAGGTTTTCCCAGTTCCTCAGCATCTATCACTGCCTGCACCAATTGGGCAGAGTACAGCATGTCATGATGGTGTGGCACACTCTCTTTGGACTGGACTGGAGAGCCTCTCAGACTGGTCCAAGTAGCAGAATCACAACTTTAGGAGCCCTGTCACCTATTTCACCTCGCCTGATTGCAGCGTGTCCACCAGCTTGGTGAAGGTGCCACACCAGCTGAGTGACTAACACATGCTATCCAAAAGGAAGTGCAAGTTGCTCCGACCCTCTTCACATCCCAGTCCTGCACCCATCATCCTCATTTTCATTGAATTCAGCAGAATCCATCATCATACTTAATTGGCAAATGATCAGGCAGTGCTCCTTTTTTCCCACAACATCCTTGTAAGTTTCACAAGTGATGGGACACTTTTGGCCAGCACTTTTTAAGTCATTGCCATTAAACTCTGCATTATTGAGATGCCAACGTTCAAGTTGCAGGCATGGTTCAAATTACTTTTGGCCAGCATTTGAACCTGAAGTACATTCCAAGTTAAGAATCACACAACACCAGGTTAGGTTAATTGGCCATGCTAAATTGCCCATAGTGTTCATTCATTTCTTCCTTCAATGTTCTAGTCTCTAGTAGACATGGATCCTGCACTTTTGCCCAACAAATTGAACCTGACTCCATCCATCCTGGGCTTTGTCCCTCAGTTAGCATCTAACCAAATGAAGCTGACCAACAGTGGGCCTCCCACTTTGACCAGATTGAGGATCAGCCCTTTATTCACTTTCTGACATGCTATTTGGTTGGAGAAATGCACAGTTTGTTTGTTGCACTGGCAGCTGGCACATGCTGCAGATGTGCCAGCTGCCAGTGCTCCTCGCACACCACTACACAGATCCTTACTGACACACTGCCTGTCTGTATATCTGCCAAAAGAGCACATCAATATGGCAGTACTGGTAGACTTTAAGCTCTGGCTGAAGTGCCAATGTCTAACCAAGGCAAGGCAGGAATGCAGGAAGCATCCAGTTTAGCACTAGGTGAGTGAGTACTAAGAGAGCAATGATGGACTGGTCTGGGAGTTGGATGCATGTCCTTGGGTTCAGAGTGTCCTTTTAGCAGTCTGTCCACGCTAGTTACCAATGTACCCTGCAATGTAAGCCTATGCTTTCTAAGCATCCTGCAAGTGAATCAGACAGGTGACAATGGGATCTTGATAGGTTTACAATATGCAGATGACAATGAATGAGTGGTAGATGTGGCTGGTTCCCATGGATCATGTTGGAAGAACAACATGGAGGCTCTTTAGAGCCACCAGTGAGCTGAAGTCAGATTCCCATGTCGAGAATGCTGGTGTCTGGTTAGCTCGCAGTGTGTGGTAGGGTGGGAGGCAGCATTTTAATGAGGTAACATATGTAATTAATAAGGTCATTAACAAGCGATAATCCCCCTTAATAGGCACCTTATTGCTTCCAAGCGCAAACCTCACCTTAATGCCCAGAATGTATTTTCAAGATGTGACAAATTGTCCCCAGTGTTGAGATTGACTTCACTGCACTTCTTGTATGGTTCAGCCCATTTCTCACCAAAATCTGCATTGTTCAGACCCCGATAACGTTCTTCCTTGTCTAACTAATTGATTACTGTTAATGTGGCCCATTGGTGGTTAAGATCAAAATGAATCTTTTATATTGAGCAGCGGTTCACAGGGATAATGGAATCTTTATTGGGGGTGGTAACAGAAAGATAAAGCAACTAGAAGGAAAGGGATGGGGAGGAGCGATGATGAAAATGATCCCTCCTCTGGGATAATCCCAGCAAATGCATTTTACACACAAGATGTTGCACCTGGTGCAAGCTGTGCAAGAATACAGCACTTTGTGTGTATTAAATATTGGGACCAGTTAGCTCAGTTGGCTGGACAATTGGCTTGTGGTACCAATAATCCGGATTTAATCCCACACCAGCTGAGGTTACAGTGAAGGACTCTCTTTCTCAATTTATCTCCTTGCCTGACATGTGGTATCCCTCAGGTTAAACCACTACCAGTTGTCTCTCTCTCTCTCGCTCTCTCTCGCTCTCGCTCTCTCTCTCTCTCGCTCTCTCTCTCAAATGAGAGAGAGACGCTCTATGGTTTGGGAAGACTATAGCAACTTCAACTTTACAAGATAAAGCTCACATTGGCATGAAATAAAGATGCAATACCCTCATACGTCTTATGCTTGAGGTAATAAATGGGGAAACAGCATTTAGTTTATTCTGCACTGTAGATAGTTTCTAGAGTGCACAATATATGAGGTGAGGCACCTGTTATACACAGGAGAAACAGAATTCAGTGTACTGACTTATTGATCTATCATCAGGTGCACAAGATAAGAATAATATTCTCAGTGTGTTCTACATAGCACCAGTGCTTTTAGGGATCTCATGGCTGTGTGTTGAAGAAATGAAATTGGGAGGACTGGAAATGTCCTTGCTTACCTCGAGTACATTTTTGGCAGCATCAGCACAATGTTCACTCTGGCTATTACTCATGCGTATCTGATTGCAATGGAAAATACCCACTCCAAGCATCTCCAATACCATCCAGCCTCTCACCCTTCTTATTATGGGGAACAAGGAAATGGCAGAAGAGTTGAATAGGTACTTTGGATCTGTCTTCACTGGGGAAGACACAAACAATCTCCCAGATGTAACAGTGGCTGAAGAACCTAGGGTAATGGGTGAACTGAAGGGAATTTATATTAGTCAGGAAATGGTGTTGGAGAGACTGTTAGGTCTGAAGGTTGATAAGTCCCAGGGGCCTGATGGTCTACATCCCAGGGTACTGAAGGAGGTGACTCTAGAAATCATGGATGCGTTGGTGATTATTTTCCAATGTTCTATAGATTCAGGATCAGTTCCTGTGGATTGGAGGGTGGCTAATGTTGTCCCACTTTTCAAGAAAGGAGGGAGAGAGAAAACAGGGAATTATCGACCAGTTAGCCTGACGTCAGTAGTGGGAAAGATGCTGGAGTCAATTATAAAAGATGAAATTACGACACATCTGGATAGCAGTAACAGGATAGGTCAGAGTCAGCATGGATTTACGAAGGGGAAATCGTGCTTGACTAATCTTCTGGAATTTTTTGAGGATGTAACTATAAAGATGGACAAGGGAGAGCCAATGGATGTAGTGTGCCTGGACTTTCAGAAAGTCTTTGATAAAGTCCCACATAGGAGATTAGTGAGCAAAATTAGGGCACATGGTATTAGGGGCAAAATACTGACTAGCTGGGCAGTAGGGTGAAATGTGAGGAGGATGTTATGAGAATACAGGATGACTTGGACAGGCTAGGTTAGTGGACGGATGCATGGCAGATGCAGTTTAATGTGGATAAATGTATGGTTATCCACTTTGGTGGCAAGAACAGGAAGGCAAATTATGATCTAAATGGAGTCAAGTTTGGTAAAGGGGCAGTACAATGAGTTCTAGGTGTCCTTGTACAGCAGTCAATAAAAGCAAGCATGCAGGTACAGCAGGCAGTGAAGAAAGGTAATGGCATGCTGGCCTTCATAACAAGAGGAATTGAGTATAGGAGCAAAGAGGTCCTTCTGCAGCTGTATAGGGCCCTGGTGAGACCACACTTGGAGTATTGTGTGCAGTTTTGGTCTCCAAATTTGAGGAAGGACATTCTAGATATTGAGGGAGTGCAGCGTAGGTTCATGAGGTAAATTTTCGGAATGGTAGGACTATCATATGTTGAAATATTGGAGTGATTGGGCTTGTTTACACTTGAGATTAGAAGGATGAGAGGGGATCTGATTGAAACGTATAAGATTATTTAAAGATTGGACACTCTGGAGGGAGGAAGCATGTTTCTGCTGATGGGTGAGTCCAGAACCAGAGGACACAGTTTAAAAATAAGGGGTAGGCCACTTAGAACAGAGTTGAGGAGAAACTTCTTCACCCAGAGAGTAGTGGATATATAGAATGCTCTGCCCCAGAAGGCAGTGGAGGTCAAGTCTCTGGATACTTTCAAGAAAGAGATGGATAGAGCTCTTAAAGATAGTGGATCAAGGGTTATGGGGATAAGGCAGGAACAGGATACTGATTGTGGATGATCAGCCATGATCATAATGAATGGTGATGCTGGCTCAAAGGGCTGAATGGCCTACTCCTGCACCTATTGTCTATAAAGGTTAAAACTAGAACTAGTTATCTAACATCTCATGAGGAGCACAGAAATTCAGTATACCTGTAAACGTCAATTCCAAAATGATTCCTAAAACTCTAATTATACCAAAATAAATCTGTTTCCTTTTAATAAATGTTTTAATGTTATCGGGACCTCAAATAGCCCTGAGGTCTTCTCCCCACACATCTTTAAAAATGCAAGCTAGTCTGGCATTGTCCGACTCGTAACACCAAATAGTGGAAGCAGGGCAGTGCAGGCTGGGGACTTACCAGGAGGGAGAGATATTGACAAACTCAATATCAGCTTATTCCCATATAACCCACTTCACTGGCACCAATCCTACATTCTGACCTACTGCTAATGCTCTAGCTAAACCGTACGGGTGTATGATCACATAGCTGGCAAAATGCCACACACAAGACCAGCTCTCGATAAGCATGTGCACAGTCGTGCAAAAAATGCAGAAGGGCTACACAATGTGCACACTAAATTTACAAGGAAACTTCGGCCATTCTAATCCCACATTTGGGAAGAGGGGTTAGAATTTTTCAAGATGGTGACTGCTTCACTTTCTCCGTTTCTTGCTTTCCTTTATTTAAAATTTTTTTTTAGATTTTCTTTTCTCAACTTCTGGACGGAGCACAGTTGTGGAGACATTGATGACCATGGCAGCAGGTTGGTCACATCGCAGCTGCCATGACCGGGCAGAACTCTGGTGGTTGGTGGCATCACTGTTTCCTTGAGACCCGGAGCATGGAAGCAGCTGGGCGCCAACGTGGTACCAGAGCCAGACTCTAGTAGTCTGCTGGTGGGTGGGTGGGGTCAGGCAGGGTTGAGGTCTGGTGAGTCCAGATAGTGGTCGCCATGGGTGAGAGATCTCACCCTCATGGGGTGCGTGGGGACCGCATGGGAAAAGCCCAGCATGGAGTGACTGCAGGCTAAAGGATTGTGATGTTGAACTTACCTTTATTTCTTTGTTTACTATTTTGTACTGAGAAGAAATGGAATGTTGTACTTTTAAATTATTTTGGTATTTTTCGATTTGTACCTTAGATTTTGTACCTTGTACCAGTGGTGGTGTTGGGAGTGACAAATTTTTCATTTTCCAGCGTCCTCCTGTATTTGAGTACACATGGCGATAAAACCTAATTCCAAATTCTATTCTAATTCCCAATTTCGGTGACTGCAGTGCATCACTACATATTTACTGACGTTTCCTTCAGTTGTCAGTCCTTTTTGAGTACATTTGAGCAGAGGAAAAATGACTGAACACATTCCTGATGCTGTCACACCCAGTGAATAGTGAAATTTTCCTTTTAGAGTGAGTGGGATTTTAAACAATGATTGAAGATTCAGGCAATTTGCTGTCTACACGGAATTCTCCCCCTGTCTCAAGTTCATAAGTACGTGTGAGGACAACACAGAAATAGGGTCAAAAGAGAAACAGCCCAGAACTTTGATCGCCTCACTCTCACAATTTGAAGTCAATTGCTATGTGGCCTTAACTACTTCTGACAACAACAGAAATGTTCGAAAAATGACAGCATCAGAAGCATCAGTACATTTAGGCCTTGGCTTTTCCTCTCAGATCCTGCATGCTTCCTTTCGAACCTGCATCTTTTCAACTCTGGTCCTCCCCAAGGAGCTTTTCCATCATTGCTGATTTCACTTAGCAGGAGATTGAAACAGTCACTTCAAACAAAAAAAGAAATTATTTCTCAGAAGCTCTCATGGTATGTGAAAAAGATCAGGGGCACTGGCAACAGACAGACCACTCGTCAGCACAAGTACAAAACTCCGAAACCTGACACCAGCTGAACAGTGGGGAATGTCACCCCCACCACCCCCCCCCCCCCCCCCCCCCCACCCCGGCATAAAATACTTGGTACATGAGCCGTCGCTGAACAAGCAACAAATTAAATTCCACACAAATAATACCGAATGGGAGAAGAGAGTTTTCCACCTCAGCCAGAGGAAGCTAATATGCACTTTAATACTAGACCAAAAAAAAACCCCCAAAAGAACTCAGGATGTTGGAAATCTGAAACAGAAATTACAGGAAAAAGTCAGCAGGTCTGTCAATATCTGTGCAGAGAAATCAGCATTAACATTTCGGGTCCAGTGACCCTTCCTCAGAAGGTTTTTATACAGAAGATGGGAGCGGGGAGGTTGCAATAAACATTAAGTGGAGATAGAGCCCAAAGGAAAAACAAAACACAGTTGGACAGACAAATGAATGGGTTAGGATTAGTCTGGGGGATTGAAAGCTGCTAATAGAGTGATAGAGTCATAGGGATGTACAGCACAGAAACAGACCTTTCAGTCCAACTCATCCATGCCAACCAAATATCCTAACCCAATCTTGTCCCATCTGTCAGCACCCGGCCCATATCCCTCTAAACCCATCCTATTCAAATACCCATCCAAATGCCTTTTAAATGTTGCAATTGTACCAGCCTCCACCACTTCCTCTGGCAGCTCATTCCATACACGTACCACCCTCTGCATGAAAAAGTTGCCCCTTAGGTCTCTTTTATATCTTTCCCCTCTCACTTTAAACCTATGCCCTCTAGTTCTGGAGTCCCCCACCCCAGAGAAAACACTTTGTCTATTTATCCTATCCATGCCCCTCAGTTGCTGACAATGGATAGTGTGTGGTAGCAGCCCATGTGATGACGAGGAGAAAGTGAGGACAGCGGATGCTGGCTGTCAGAGTCGAGAAGTGAGGCGCTGGAAAAGTACAATCGGTCAGGCAGCATCTGAGGAGCTGGACAGTTGACATTTCGGGCATAAGCCCTTTATCAGGATCATGTCACACTCCTGATATAGGGCTTATGTCTGAAACGTCGACTCTCCTGCTCCTTGGATGCTGCCTGACCTGCTGTGCTTTTCCAGCGCTGCACTTATCGACACGTGGTAACAAGGCCTGGTGTGTGGGGGTGTGGCAAAGCATTGGGAAAAGGTGCTAAAACCTTAGAATTATTGAGCTCGATATTAAGTTCAGAAAGCTTCAGGGTTCCCAAGTGGAAAATGAGGTGTTATTCTTCCAGCTTGTACTGAGCTTCACTGGAGAACTGCAGCAAAAGGTGAGACAGAGATGTTGGCCAGGATGGTGAGTTGAAGTGGAAAGCAACTGGAAGTTCAGGGTCTGTTTTGCAGACAGAACGTAGATGTTCTGCAAAGCAGTCACCCAATCTGCCCTTTGTTTTCCCAGTGTAGAGGAGACCACATTGTGAGCAGTAGATTAGATTGAGTGAAATGCAGGTAAATCACTGCTTCATCTAGAAAGACAATAAAGTAGCCTAGCCATTGAATCCTCTTTATGCCCAAAATCATAAATGATTATTGGCAAAATTTTAATTACTTTTCTTCTAACAAGGGACTAATCAATATTAAAAGGGCTCATCTGAATATACAGGACCTTTGATAGATGGTATATTTATCAAAATTATGTAATGTGACGGCACAAGTACCCTTACCTATTGTACACAGAGATAGAGACATAAATAACTACCCCAGTAAAAAACACCTTTAACTTTGTAAAATACTCTAAAGCCTTCGACAGGAGCATTATCAAAGTTTGACACAGAACCATAAAAGGCTCTGTACAGCAAATGACCAAAGGGTTGGTCAAAGTTGTAGGTTTTCATTAGTTTGTTCAAGGCAGTAGGTAGAGGGCAGATAAAGTTAAGGAGGATAGTTCACAGTTTAGCAGCTGAAAACAGAGCTGAATACTTAAGTGATATGCACAAAAACTCAAAGCCACTCGCACCAAAGACAAAAAATGGTAAGATCCAACCTAATATATTTCTGTAACTAACCAGAATTAATCTAAGAACCCGGAACTGATGGGCAAATAGAGCTTGTTGTATTTTTGGACACCGGAATCAGAGTTTTGATTGGTTGCAAGTTCACTGGGGATGAACTATGAGATCAACCAAGAAGATGTTGGGAAAATGAAGCTTGGTAATGAAGGCCTAGATGGGCTGAGACAGCGACGAAATGGGACCGATATTACAGAAGTGTGAAAATAGTGAAATCGTAATGATCATACATGTTCAGAGGTTCATTGCAGAGTCAAATTGGACAAATTTGTGAACTGATTCTGTTTCAGGCAGTTTGTCAGGGAAAGTGACTGAGTCAGTGTTTGTAGTGTCCCACACACAAATACTTAAATACATCCATTCACACTAACACAGAGGCATATTGACATATAGATGCATAGAAATGCACATACACCAAATCATTGTTATCCATGGGGATAGAGGAACAGACCACCCACAGAAAAAACAAAAAATGCGAATAATACTATAATGGAAACTTCCTTTCTGCAATGAAGGACCATGTGATATGGTGTGACTTGCCAGTTAGTGGGAGAAAAATGGTTCTGGGGCTACTTCATGTACTGTATATACAAATCCACTGGTAGCAAATCGGCAGATAGAGAGGAATGAGTTCATATTCTTGAAGTAGATTGACCAAGAAACACAAAACATGGATGCTCATAGACACAGAAGTAAAGGCAGTTCCTGTGAAATGTTCATGGATACACACATATAAAACATTATATTTGTATGTACACAAACTCAAATGGGTCAACATAAATAAATGTATTAAAACACTTACACATGTACAGAGATACAGACATGTGCTGACATATTATCCACACAAATGCAACAAGATTGAAAGTCAAAGATACACACAGGAAAGCACACAAAAAGGAATGTATATGAAAGATTACATTAAAATCATTTTGCTGGGCCTGGCTTATATTGCTTCTCAGCATCACTACGAATGACCCCCAGCTACCGAAAGGGAAAGAAACACATTCAATCAACAGGCTTGCAAATGTATATTTAGCAACTAACAAGCATCCTAAGAATCCTTTAGAATCGAGGCCCCCACCTGAATGGGCTGCAACTTTGCAAGGAATTTATCTAAATTTCAAGCGAACTAATTTTGTCACCATTCTGAGTGTCTAATTCAATTACTGTCATTTCCCAATGGAGCTAAATCTTGTGGAATGATTCTCCTAGAAGCCACAGCATCTTGTGACAGTGGTCAGACCTCCATATCCTGCAGCCTATGGACAGGTTACCACAGTAACTGAGGCTAGGACAGGGGACTAACACAGATGTGATTCAAACATAGAAAGGCATCACAGTAAACCAGAGACTAACTCTTTATTTTGCTCCTATCATCCGAGACACCTGTTAGTTTTTGGGCTAGTTCATCAGGTGCTGACACTTTTTAAATGAACTGCTGGGTCAAGAATGACTTTTATCTACACTTGGGGAAATGGCTTTTTGAAGAATCTGGCATCATCAGAATGTCCTATGTGACCATTTTATGTGACAGGACACATCATTTCCAACACAGTGATTACTATCGCCTCAAGTGTTCAAGGATAATTCTTCCCAGTTCCACCTAACCTAAAGATCATGTAGTCATTTACTGCACAGAGGAAGCCATTTGGCCCATTGAATCAATGCTGGCTCCCCCATAGAGTAATCCTGTCAGTCCCACTCCACTGCTTAAGCTCTAAGTTTATTTCATTCAGGTAGTTATCCAATATGCTTTAAAATCATTGATCATTTCTGCTTTCAGCTCCTGATGGGCTGCGGGCCACTCATCATAATCACTTGCTGCCTAAACAACATTTCCTTACAATAATCCTTCACTTCTTATGCAAAATCTTAAATCTGTGTCCTTAGTCCTTGTACCATTAGCTAATGGAAAGAGTTTTTCCTTGTCTATCTCATTCAAACTTGTCATTATTTTTAGCTGGAGTGCATTTGAGTGATATTTCCTTAAACTATTCAATATGGCTGTTGTTCGGACTTGAGTCAAAGAGTGCGCTGCCTGAAAAGCACAGCCAGTCAGGCAACATCCGAGGAAAAAGCGAATTGATGTTTCAGGCATAAGCCCTTCATCAGGAATTATGCCTGAAACGTCGATTGTCCTGCTCCTCGGATGCTGCCTGATCTTCTGTGCTTTTCCAGTGCAACACACTTCGACGCTGATCTCCAGCATCTGCAGTCTGCACTTTCTCCCTGTTGTTTGGGCCTGCCTGAAGAAGACCCCTCCTGTTAACCTCACCCTACTTGGATAGAGATCCATTTTTCTCACCTACCTGTGTCCTGTTGCAGGCATTTAGCATCATCTTCATAGTTCGCCATTCCTCTGAGATTAGTATAATAGGCAAATTTTGAAACTTTACTCCATGTTCCAAAATTCAAGTGATTTACAGCAAAAAAAGTGACTCAAGCACTGACCCATGCATGAATTTCTAAACATAAATAGATGCTAGTAATGCATATTTTGAAGAAATAAAGAGCATAAAATAATTAAAAGGGGTTGGAAAGAAACAGGACAGAAACAATTTCACAGTTGCTTTACTAGTAATAGTGTGTATTATTTTTGCCAATGACCCAGAGGATAGAGGTACACCTGCCCCAGTTTGCTGGAGTTAACTAATGTGGTAATTAACTAATATTCATAGAATCCCTACATTATGCAAACAGGCCATTCAGCCCAACAAATCCACATCAACTCTCTGAAGAGCATCCCACCCAGACTCACCCCTACCCTGTCCCTGCAACCCCCATGGCTAATTCACCTAACCTGCCCATATTTGGAATGTGGGAGGAAACCGGAGCATTAGGAGGAAACCCACACAGACACAAGGAGAGCATACAATCTCCACGCAGTCACCCACAGCTGGAATCGAACCTGGCTCCCTGGTACTGTGAGGTAGCAGTGCTAATCACTGTGCCACCCAATATTGTTAACTTAGATTTACCAGTCAGCATTTGATCAAATTCTACATATGAGACTTTTAACTAATGGGATGATATAGTCTGACAATTGGAAACAGAAGATAGTAGCCAGCATTAATATAATATTAAGTTTCTAAATTCTAAATACTAAAGTGGCTACACTTCAAAAATACATAATTGGCTGTAAAACACTCACAAAACATCCTAAGGCTGGGAAAGACACTAATAGACAAAGTCCTTGCTTTCCCTTTTTCTTTCACAAATGATTTGGAAACTGTTTGTACGTTACTTCGTAAACCACAATTGGCAGATACCTTGTGCTATTCCCCATTATCCATTGTCGCAGTTTTATCACATACTGGTCATAAGACTGCCTGTATACCACCTGACCACCCTTCTGTCCAAATTAGAATCTGCTTTTAAAATGAAAATTTCCTGATATCTGAGGGCCACGGGAGGCCTGCTGCCCTGGGCTTGACATGTATCCTCAAACTGTCAGGAAATATATAGACGCCAGTTTCATGAGCTGTACCCACATGGTAGAGCAGAACATCATCCGATCACAACGCGATGCCATCCAGGCTCTCAAAACCAATCACAACATTGTCATCAAACCAGCAGATAAAGGAGGAGCCATCATCATTAAAAATAGAACAGATTACTGCAAGGAAGTGTACCGACAACTGAACAACCAGGAGCACTACAGGCAACTACCAGCCGATCCGACCAAAGAGCACACTCATGAAGTAAACACATTGATCAGGACTTTGGACCCAGTCCTTCAGAGTTCTGAACGGGCCCTTACCCCACGTATTTCTCGCGTGGGCGACTTCTACTGCCTTCCGAAGATACACAAAGCCAATACATCAGGACATCACATCGTATCAGGCAATGGGACCCTGTGTGAGAACCTCTCTGGCTATGTCAAAGACATCTTGAAACCCATTGTACAGGGGACCCCCAGCTTCTATCATAACACTAAAGATTTCTTACAGAAACTCAACACCCAAGGACCGGTCAAACTGGGGACATTCCTTGACACAATGGATGTTTCAGCACTCTACACCAGCATCCCCCACAATGATGGCATCGCGGCAACAGCCTCAGTACTCAACACCAACAACTGCCAATCTCTGAGCACCTTCCTACAACTCATCCGCTTTATCCTCGACCACAACATTTTCACCTTTAACAACAAGTTTTTCATCCAGACACACAGAAAAGCCATGGAGACCAAATCTGCACCCCAGTATGCCAACATATTGATACACAGGTTCAAACAAGACTTCTTCTTTACGCAGGACCTCCAACCAATACTATACACCAGGTATATTGACAACATTTTCTTCCTCTGGACACATGGTGAGGAGTCACTGAAACAACGACACAGTGTTATCAACGAGTTTCATCCCACCATCAAATTCACCGTGGACTACTCTCGACTATCTGTCTCATTCTTGGACACATGCATCTTCACCAAGGATGGGGACCTCAGCACCTCACACTACCGCAAACCCACGGATAACCTCACAATGCCACCCGAAACATATTAAAACAATTATCCCCTATGGACAAGCCCTACTTATACACAGGATCTGTTCAGATGAGGAGGAATGTGACGGGCACCTGGAAGTACTCAAGGATGCCCTCATAACAATGGGGTACGATGCTCAACTCATCGACTGCCAGTGCTGATGTGCCACAGTGAGAAACTGTAATGATCTTCTCAGGAGACAGACACAAGCTGCAACCGACTGGGTTCCCTTCATTGCCCAGTACTTCCCAGGGGCCGAGAAACTACGCCATGGTCTTCGCAGCCTGCAACACATTATCAATGAGGATGAGCACCTCACCAAGACCTGCCCCACACCTCCACTTCTTGCCTTTAAACAACCACCAAACCTCAAACAGATCATTGTCCATAGCAAGCTGCCCAGTTTTTAGGACAACACCATACAACCTTGTCATGGTGGACTCTGCAAGATGTGTCAGAGTGTCATCATGGATACCACCATTACACGTGGGGACACCTCCCACCATGGTAGGTACTCATACGACTCAGCCAATGTTGTCTATCTCATACGCTGCAGGCAAAGATGCTCTGAGGCATGGTACATTGGCGACACCAAGCAGAGGCTACAGCAATGGATGAATGGACACCGCACAACAATCAACAGACAGGAGAGTTCCCTCCCAGTCTGAGAACACTTCAGCGGTTCAGGACATTCAACCTCGGGCCTTTGGGGACCATCCTCCAAGGCAGACATCGGGACAGGCAACAAAGCAAAGTGACCAAGCTGAGGCTGATAGCCAAGTTCGGTACCACCCATGGGGATGGCCTCAACTGGGACCTTGGGTTCATGTCACACTACAGCTGACCTCATTGCACTATACACACACAGGAGAAAGTGAGGACTGCAGATACTGGAGATCAGAGCTGAAAATGTGTTGCTGGAAAAGCGTAGCAGGTCAAGCAGCATCCAAGGAGCAAGAGAATCGACGTTTCAGACATGAGCACTATACACACACAGACAGACACACGCACGCACAGGTAGACTCTCTCTCTCTCTCTCTCTCTCTCTTACTTTCTTTCCTATAGACCCATATACTCACGCACACCTTCTCTCATATACCCACACATACACTCCCACTCACAGACCTATACCTCTTTACATTCACGCTCACACACATACACACACTCTCTCGCAGACACTCATAACCCCCGCCCACACACCCACATGCACACATACACATTAAGTTTGTGGGGTGAATTTGTACTTGCAGAATTGCATTTTACTTTGCTCAAAAACTACATGAATCCATATAAGATTCTGTAAATCCATTTTTTTAGACTAGAATCAGTCTGACCATTATGGCACAGACAGTCCCACACAGGGCACCTCACACTTTCAATGCATTATCTGGGCCGACATGACACCAATTGTTAAAGTTCACTTGAGAATGTAACTTTTAACTGTTCTGCGATTTACATATGAAAGAACTGAAGCCAACATGTTCATTCTGAAAGATGAGAGACTAACAAACAATCCAAGTTTTTCAATATATAACTTCAGCAACATCACACAGTAAACTTTTGCTATAGATTCTGTGTTTTATTATCTTATACTCCACAACCACCTGATGAAGAAGCAGCGGTCCAAAAAGTTAGTGCTTCCAATTAAACCTGTTGGACTATAATCTGGTGGTGTGTGATTTTTAACTTTGTACACCCCAGTCCAACACCGGCATCTCCAAATCCTGAAATCTGAGCCCTCAAGCTCATAGGGAACCAATTTTCAGTTCTTGCTATTTCCTAGCTACGCCAACCCCTTGCATTAAAATAAATGATAAAAACAAAAGGAAGTGACATGAAAGCAATCCTGCAGAACAAGGCAAAACAGAGCACGTCAGCGGCAAGATATGAGGCTGGGCTCACAGTCAGGGTACGTGTCACATTCCAGCACATCCTGCGGCCTGTTCTCTATTTGTGCATTGGAAAGTTCAGCTTCTCCTCCCAGATCGCTGGATCTCCCACACGCATGTCAACTGGTCCTCAGTTTAAAGTCTGTAGAGCTAACAGCAAATATTTAGGAAATTCCTGCGAGCATATTTCTCGAAGCCCTGATCATCAAAAACAGAAGGAGGTATGATTCAAACTAATCATAGGTGCTGACTTCTAGCATTTTTTCACAAATTGTTTGGCTTACATTGTGATGTTCCTTGTCTATGCAATCTAACTCCCGTAGTGATGGATACTGGACAATGATAGATCGATTTAATAGTGATGTTCTCCTGGATGAAGTAGCAAAGACTTCAGCTACCTGTATGCCTGAGGGTCATGGTCTTCAGGACAGCAGGCAAGATGACTGAACAAATGTTTTCTTCCAGAAAAAAATGTAGATATTCTATTAAGCCATGCAATGCATGCTTTTGTGTCATTGTGGCGGTTAAGTCTCTTATAAATCTTCCCTACTCCTTTTCATTCTCAGGCATTGGAACGAAAAATAACATGACTTTTTTTTACACTATTCAGCTTCCATCTCCATGAAGCAATTATGCAAAGTAATTTACATAACTCTTTCTTAAGAACAGGCTTAAGAAACCTTTCCTTCAACCATAACCACATGGCTAAGTGGATGAAAGAGTTAAACACTGCAGGGAAAAGAGCTACATAATCCCACTTCCCCTGAACATAAAACACAATCTAAACGACTTGGACATACACCAGCAAGGAATAAATAGCCTGCGGGGTCTCTGCTGCAGCCTGCTGATGTAGTGGGTTTCTGTCCCCTTGTATCTTGCCTCTCTCACACTTAATATTCCAATCAGCAACCAAGCCATTGCATTAACAGCTAGCAGCGCATCACTGCCCTATTGCTCTGGGAATATTACTCACCAGGTCATGGTCTACTGCATAAAATACAGCACTCATAAATCATCATAACTGCCAGCAAATGACAATTAGAATTGAGACGGCAATAACTAGGAAAGAGTTCTTTAATTTAACATCCAATTATTACAAGTTATCACTTCTTAATAAATGTAATATAACAGACAATCAATGTTGCATGTGACATTGTGGCTGCTGCAGTATGGTGAATTTATAACCTCAGGTGGGGTCTGTGTGTGTGTGTGTGTGTGTGTGTGTGTGTGTGTGTGTGTGTGTGTGTGTGTGTGTGTGTGTGTGTGTGTGTGTGTGTGTGTGTGTGTGTGTGTGTGTGTGTGTGTGTGTGTGTGTGTGTGTGTGTGTGTGTGTGTGTGTGTGTCCTGCTTAGCCTTCCACTGACCATTCAGAAAGCTGATATAGAAGTACTGATTGGACTATGTACTCGAACCACATTTTACTGATTGAACCAGTTACACAAGAAACTGATGCAGGGAGTGCCATGAGTTTCTGGGGTAATGAGCTGTTACAGTTGGACAGAGAGGCACACGGGATATTCTGAGGGGCCTGTTAAAGTTACACAGTGTAAAAATGCTCATGGCTATCACACACACACCGATATCTTGTGATATGCACAAATTATCACATGCTAACCTTCTGGGAATGGACAGGCACCAAAGACACAAAAGGTTGATACTTTGTAAAAGTGGATGCCTTGTTACATTTTATTATAGTACAAACCTGCCATATGGTGGACAATGATTTTACCAAATGCATATCTAAGACATGGCATTGAATGAACAGATAGAATATGTTAGTGATGCTGTTTGTGCACTACTTTAATGAAGGTCATTTATTTCAGAACCATGGATGTTTCAAATGCCAAAGTGTGTGCAGGCCTGAGGAAGTGATTGTGAAGGGGCCGGAAGCCTGTCCCAAAGATGGCACTGCTCTGTGCAGTCCAGGTCTCAGCCTGAATCACATCCCACACTGAGTATGAGAGTGATAGGTGTCAGATCGAGAGGCTTTAGAAGGCCACTCACAGCAGTGAAGCCTGAGCAGTAGCACTGTTCCAATGGCTCTCCACGGATCACCTGGAACCCAAGCAAGGAAAGCAGCAGCTTGGGGTGAGGGGTAAACAGGTCCAGTAGCAGGTAAAACAATGACTGCAGATGCTGGAAACCAGATTCTGGATTAGTGATGCTGGAAGAGCACAGCAGTTCAGGCAGCATCCGAGGAGCAGTAAAATTGACGTTTCGGGCTAAAGCCCTTGATCAGGAATAAAGGTAGAGAGCCTGGAGGGTGGAGAGATAAGCTAGAGGAGGGTGGGGGTGGGGAGAAAGTAGCATAGAGTGCAATAGGTGAGTGTGGGAGGGGATGAAGGTGATAGGTCGGGGGAGGAGGGTGGAGTGGATAGATGGAAAAGAAGATAGGCAGGTCGGACAAGTCATGGGGACAGTGCTGAGCTGGAAGTTTGGAACTAGGGTGAGGTGGGGGAAGGGGAAATGAGGAAACTGTTGAAGTTCACATTGGTGCCCTGGGGTTGAAGTGTTCCGAGGCGGAAGATGAGGTGTTCTTCCTCCAGGCATCTGGTGGTGAGGGAGCGGTGGTAAAAGAGGCCCAGGACCTCCATGTCCTCGGCAGAGTGGGAGGGGGGAGTTGAAATGTTGGGCCACAGGACAATGTGGTTGATTGGTGTGCCGGAGATGTTCCCTAAAGCGCTCTGCTAGGAGGCGTTCAGTCTCCCCAATGTAGAGGAGACCACATTGGGAGCAACGGAGACAATAAATGATATTGGTAGATGTGCAGGTAAAACTTTGATGGATGTGGAAGGCTCCTTTAGGGCCTTGGATGGAGGAGGTGTGGGCGCAGATTTTGCAATTCCTGCCATGGCAAGGGAAGGTGCCAGGATGGGAGGGAGCGTGGACCTGACCAGATAGTCACAGAGGGAACGGTCTTTGCGGAAGGCGGAAAGGAGTGGGGAGGGAAATATATCCCTGGTGGTGGGGTCTTTTTGGAGGTGGCGGATGATTTGGTTTATGCGAAGATTGGTAGGGTGGAAGGTGAGCACCAGGGCGTTCTGTCCTGGTTACAGTTGGAGGGGTGGGGTCTGAGGGCGGACATGCGGGATGTGGACGAGATGCGTTGGAGGGCATCTTTAACCACGTGGGAAGGGAAATTGTGGTCTCTAAAGAAGGAGGCCATCTGGTGTGTTCTCCCAGGCCACTGGGCACAGTCTCTTCGCTCCCCCTCAGGCAGTGAGTGACAGGAGATGGCACAGTGAAGGGGCATTCCAGTGAAGACCATTCCAGTGTTATCAATAATCAATCCATTTTTCCACAGTCATTGGATCAGGAATATGATACGGAATGAGGCCATTCGGCTCATCTTCACTCATTGGCATCTTGACTTGTTTCGCTGCTTTGTCCTCAAACTAATTCTGCCCCTCTCCACGGCTTGATCCCTCAGAGTGTCGTCCCTTCTCATTCAGTAATAGACAGGCTCTTCTACTAAATGCTGGGACTGGGAGCATTCAGGTCCAACACAGTGTGGTGGTCCTGTGTGGTTTTGTCGGTAGAACAGGCATGGGACTGAAGGACTGGGGCAACAAAGTCTCAGCCAGCCCTTTCTTTGTGTCTGTTTGGAATTTGGGATGGGTGGGAGTAGGGGTGGCATCTCTCTTTCAAATGCGTGAGAGTTTAAATCTCTCTGAAGACAGTTTTGACTGAGCATACTACCAGTGCCAGATAGAGCATCCGTTGATATGCCATTTATGCACATTGTAGAAACCCAGTTGGCATATGCCAATGAGGGTCCGTGTTGAACTCAGCAGAAACCTCAGCCACAATGTGGGATTAAACCTGAGAGTGGTCATTCACCCAGGAAACAGAGGGGTGCTTGATTGTGACACCCATTACACCCAGCTTCTAGCAAGCAGAGAGAGGTGTAGATCAGCCCACCCACCCCAAGTAAAAACACAAGCTTTCAGTTGCTCCATGAGAAACTATGCTCAAGATTAGAGTGGTGCTGGAAAAGCACAGCAGGCCAGGCAGCATCCCAGGAACAGGAAAATCGATGTTTCAGGCAGGTTCCCTTCATCAGGAAGGGCTCCTGCCCAAAACGTTGATGTTCCTGCTCCTCAGATGCTGCCTGACCTGCTGTGCTTTTCCAGCACCACACTAATCTTGACTCTAATCTCCAGCACCTGCAGTCTTCACTTTCATGCAGCCTAACACACACACACCTTCCAGACCCATACCAATATTAAATGCTGGATATTTACACACAGCGGTATAAGAGATTAGAGCAGCCAAAGATGAGGAACAGTAAAGACCTGTAATGCTGGTGCAATCTGAAGACAATTGGTGACTGAGCACAGAAGAATAATAGAAAGTGAAGGTGAAAGGGTAAGTGAAAAGCAGAATCTGTTAAATGAAGGCCCAAAAATAGAGAATGAAGGGATTACATTATAACATTAATGACAATGCCAAAAGGCCATGTGAAGAAACCGAGGCAGTAAATGAGAAATAACAAAGGAGTGAATTAGTTGAAACGTTTTGAGCACAAATACATGAACACAAGCTTTTCCATCCCATGCCATGCTCCGATTCTATTCCTCTCACGCTGCTAACGTCTGCCTTTTACACAGTTCACAACAATCCCCTAAATTCTATTTTTCTTCTTCCAGTAGCGCATTGCATCTTGTTCAATCCCATTCTGTCAGCTCTTTGCCACCGTTTCAATTGGATTCCAAAAATAACCACTTTCTTCACAGTGCTTATGCTATTATGTCGGCGTACACTCCGGGCAGCTAACGGGTCATTCTATTATCCAGCAATGTGATAACTCTGTATTGGGGCAGGCATCTGTTTGACTTCTTGCCCCTGAGTAATGGGCCTTTTTCTAAGGACCGTAACCAGTGTTTCTGTTAGCTGTGCAAGGGAGTAAAATGTCAAAATAAGACTGGTGTTTACAAAAAAACACAGACAGGAAGAAAAAGTGTTCCTCTTTATCATTTAGACAGGGTGTTACTACAGAGCTCAAAGTTCTCATTCTGGTCAGGTTGAGGAACATATCTTTTTATTCCAATTACTCATTCCTTTCTTTCCTCACATCTCACCTTCGGTGTCATACACATCCATGGTGACTGCCAACATTTGAGCACACAATCAAAGTTTTCGACTTTACACAAGTGGCTGAATTTTTAAGCCCCATAGAGGGCTTGAATGTTGGATCGCCGCAGTATTATCACACACCCAGGCCATTTTCCTAATTGGTGGATCGGGATGGGGAGCGGTGTGTGAAGGGAGATAGTTATCGGTTCATGAAAGGATCATTCAGGCCCATTTTCAGAAGCTGGGTTTCCCCAGGTCCCTGTTGGCATCGGCGGTGGTGGTAGTGTCTAGAGGCAGCCTCCAAGTGATTTTCAGGAAGGCGGTGGAGAGACCGTCCCTGCCTATCTGGCGTCAGATCACACCCAGTGGAAGTCTAGCCCTCCAGAATGGTGGCTTGGCTTCAAAAGAGCCCTATTTTTTATTAACTTTGAAAAATTTGGAACAAAAGCACATCAGGGGAATGGTGCCCTCTGTCCAATGCTAAACTGTCAAGGCGGGCTACTGTTTCTCTCATTGTTAGAAGGCTTCCAGCATCCAGAGCATTGTCGCTAGTAACCACTCGCTATCAAGTAAGATTGTTCACCAAGGAAATTCCGTGTCATTAGTCATGAGTTCTGAGAGTCCTCACATGGCTGATGAGCCCAATCCTAGAGCCTCATCTCCAACCACACATTTGGCGGTTATTTCCAAGAGGTACAGTTGGTCCTTGGCACTTGAGAACATTGGCGCTCCTTTCTCCAGTTCATTTTCTGCATTTCCTCTAGCCAATGGGTGTTCACAAGGAATTGTTTCCCTTCATCCAGGAGTTTTCTCCAAGTCAGTTTCTTCTGAGTAATGGCCTCCCACTCATTGACATCTATGTTGCATTTCTTGAAGGGATCCTTCAGGGAATCTTTGAAATTGTCTCTTTGTCCTCTTCTCATTCAAGTCCCTTCCTTGACCTGGGTGAAGATGTACTTTGGCAGGTGGAACACAGGCATCCTAAGCACATGGCCAGCCCAGCAGAGTTGGTTTTTGATAGTCATGACCTTAATGTTGGTGTTATTGGCTACATCAAGGAGGCTGACGTTAGTATATTTGTCTTCACAGCTGGTGCAGAAAATCCAGTACTCCTCCAATGTCTTGAGGTCCAAATATTGGAGCCATATTGAGAAGTCAGAGGATGACTGGTCTATACACAAGGATCTTGGTATCAGAATGGTATGTCACAGTGATCCTTAGTCATCTGAAAGCAGCATTTGAAGATTGGATGGTGTATTGGATCTCCATATCAATGTCAATCTAGGGCAGGACGCCTTTGAACAAGGGAGTGCAGTTGCAAAATCAGTAGACACATGGTCCTTGACAGAACCGAGATCGGGTCCCAGTGGCAACTGACAATCTCCTTACTGTTGCAATGTTCATCCACCATCGCAGCCTTTGATAATACGTGAATGTCTTCTGCCTAGATAGCCATTGATTAGATTGGATTGCACACTGTCTTGTTGCAGCTCTCCAACCTTACCATTATGGGTGGTCCTGCCAGAAGTTGAGAAGTACTAGTGACATCGCTCTAAGGAACAAGAATCACTCAAGCATCTCCACCACTGCAAGGTGACAATCCAGGGAATGGATCTTTGAGAGCATGCTATAATTAGAAGGCAAATCTACCTTTTGGCCACTAACTAGTCAATTCAGGGAAAGTATTAGACTGATGATTGTTTCCACTGCAGTGTGCTTTCTGCTCTTCATTTCACCTTGGAAAAATGGTCTCAAACTCCCCTGGCAGAAAATCCTGACCAGAATTATGCTATTGGACTCATCAACCATAGCTGAGCATGTCCTTGCCCAATAAGGGGTGAGGTCAGACATGGTGGGTGACCTTTGGCCACAGAATAAGTCAGACCACAATGGTTTTCTATTGTAGGCCCCATCCCATTGTGAGTTCTATTGACTTCAATAGGAATACATATTATGGTTAAAGGGGAGGCAAAAGTGATTTTACAGTTTTGTGTTAACTACCCACCCTCAGCCACACACATCTGGTTTGACCCCAAAAACCTCCACAGAGCTTGTATTGGCCAGGCTGGTTTTTCCCATTTAGTTCATGATTTTGACTTTGTCACTTTGACTGCTACCTTGGTTGAGATCAGCCAACCCCATTCAGAACTGAGCAGGGGTAGGTCAATATTCTTGAACTCCAAACAGCTCACACCATGCAAAAGTAGCATATTTATTCACTTTCAGGCAAAGATTCTTTTTTATTAAAACACTTACGAATGCCAGAGTGTTTGCGTCTTTGTGCCAGTAACCTTTTGGCATGAGTTGAAGCCAAATCCTCACAGACATCGCTGTGATAAGCTCCACAGTAAAATGCACACATTGAATCTTATTACTGAATTTCCATCTGGGATTCTATAACATTTTTTGTTTCTGTTCCCTCACCCTTTGACCTCACCAGAAGGCTTTTTCATGAAATTCTCAGTGATTTCTTCCTTTCGGGTGTATTACATATATATTTTTTTAAATTTTAGGTGAGAAGAAGATTAAACAAAGCCAGACATTCTTAATTCTTGAGAAATACATTTTGCAGATCTTTGTTTGCTGCATTGATAGTTTATTGCTTATGTTCCCACATACAGTCATAGAAAACTCTTCTCTGATTTTATCTACCTTCTGGGCACAGAATTCAAAGTGGGCAACCCTTTCATACTTTCAGTAACCTTTCTTGACTTGTTTCCCTTCCTTACTTTCAATTCAAGCATTATTAATCCTAAACCTGGCTTAAACTAGCCTCCTCTGTCTCTACTTGCACACAAACAGTGTTATGATGATGGATCAGAATCCCAAAATATTTACAGACCATTCTTACTTTTACCTTCAAATTGTGTTGTTTATAAAACAACTGAAAAATATTAAAATTAAATTCATTAACTTCTGGCAAAGTTCTATGTGAAGTTCCGAGTGTCACGCATATAAATTATCAGGGAAATGTCAAACATAGAAAAACTTAACTGAAAATGTGTTGCTGGAAAAGCGCAGCAGGTCAGGCAGCATCCAAGGATCTCCAGCAACTGCAGTCCTCACTTTCTCCTCCAGAGAAAAACTTAAGAAAACATGTTCAGTAACTTTTGCATGTTGGTAAAAGTATGTGATCCAGTGTTGAAGGTCACACTGAACTATATTGTTACGTCATATTTGATTGTCTCATTTGGACGCCTTCTCTAGTGTGTCCAGAATCTGACTGAAAAATTCCCATAGTTACCACTTAACAACAGCAAATAGAAAAGTGCTGCAATTTAGATTAGATTCTCTACAGTGTGGAAACAGGCCTTTCGGCCCAAGTCCACACTGCCCCTCTGAAGAGAAACCCACCCAAACCCATTCCCCTACCCTATATCTACCCCTGACTAACACACCTAACACTGTGGGCAATTTAGCATGACCAATTCACCTGACCTGCCCATCTTTGGATTGTGGGAGGAAACCAGAGCACCCGGAGGAAACCCATGCAGACACAGGGAGAATGTGCAAACTCCACACAGGCAGGCAGGAATCGAAGCCAGAACCCTGGTGCTGTGAGGCAGTAGTGCTAACCACTGTGCCACCTGCCCCCCATTTAATCCCGATCCAGGTAAATAATGTATTGAATCAATAATTCCCTTGCATCTCTTGATGTATCCTCAGTGTTTGAGGGGAATCCAGATCACAAGTGGGAACAGCAGGTCAGGGAGAGACCTGCTGGGCACTCTGTCTTACCTGTAGCATCTCAGTCTGTCAAGCAGTGAGAATATCATTCTAGCTGCTGCTACAAACTACAAGTTGGAGGAGAATTTAATTTCAGCAGAATTTAATATGAAACAAGAAAAAGTTACAGCAATAAATTGAGACACAGACATTATGGATATAAATTTTGCTGGAAGCCATGCAGGACCAGGTTAGATTCACTGTTCTCAATGACCAGATCCCTCAGCATTAATTTCCCATTCCCATCTCCAAACTCAGTGCATTTTCAAAGTGCAAGTTGGGAGTGTGATGGAGTACTTCCCACTTGCACCAGCCACAATGTTCAAGAAACTCGACACTATCCAGAACAAAGCAGCTTACTTCATTGGTGTCACATCCACCACTTTAACTATTCACTCACTCCAGCACAGGTGTATAGTGATAACATTGTCTAACATCTACAAGGTTCACTGATGCAACTCGCTGAGGTTCCTTGAAACTCCCTCATAAACAGCAGTGTGGGTGCATCTGTAACACATGGACAACAGCAATTCAAGAAGCTAACCACCTCCTTCCCAAGATGGGCGACAAATGTTGACTTTGCCAATGATGCCCACAAACCAAGAAATTCAAAGAATCTAGAAATAATCATTATGCGCAAGTCTGTGTATGTTAATGCTCTGTGTTGGCCATTTATAGGCTGGGGTTCCACATGAATTGTGATCATGCCAATAACATGATGATTGAGCAGTGATTTAGGGACAATATATACCCAGGTATGAGCCAACGTCATCTCAACAGAAATAATGACAAGAGGAAATAATTGTTGACTGCTAAATAACTCCTCTAAGATGTCCTCCCTCATCCAAAACCAGCAGAAAACCAGAAATAGATAAAGATGCTTATGTTAGTCACATTTCCTTTATTTTTCAGAGGAATCCTGACAGTGAAACTACATCAGTACAACATCAATGCAATTATAACCCACATTTATCTAATATGCTTGCAGCTTTCCCTAAGAATACAGAGGTGAGACTGAGTGGGAAAAGCTGATAAACTAATTTGGCAAGAATGAAAGCATGGTCTACATACTGGAAAGTGATAGAGGAGCTGATTAAAACCACAGTCTTTCTAACCGAGCTGGCTTATTAGCCAAGAGTGAATGAAGATATCATCCATTGGACTAGAACTCTGTTCTCAACAAGTTTTTAGGCATTTTTAAAATAGATTCCCTACAGTGTGGAAGCAGACCATTCTGCCCAATGAGCACACACCAACCCTCCGAAGAGCATCCCACCCAAATCCATTCCCCGACTCTATCCTTGCATCCCTGGATACTATGGGCAATTTTAGCACAGCCAATCCACATGACCTGCACACCTTTGGACTGTTGGAGGAAACCAGAGTATCTGGAGAAAACCCATGCAGATATGAGGAGAATGTGTAAACTCCAGTCACCCAAGGCTGGAATCAAACCTTGGTCCCTGGCGCTGTGAGGCAGCAGTGCTAACCACTGTGACACTCAAAATCAATGTGATTTTGGCCCAAGTCAGGTATTGTAGCTGATGTAGCTACACTTGTGTTATTTCCTGTAACATAAAGAACTGGGTATGGAAGTTGTGTTATCAGTAAATACGCAGATATTTATTGCAGGTTGCTATTGTGTATAAACATTTTTAGATACCTAAGTATCTAGGAAAATATTAAACTCATAAGTTGCAAAGATCAGCATGTTTCAGTGTGATATGCTTTAAGAGATCCCAAAATAAGATGGCATTTGAGACCTTTATGCCATGGTGCAGTGGTGATAGCATGAGCATATGTCTTACAGTACACTGGCACACTGACCATGAGAAATCAGGCAACAGTCTATTTTTCTCAAAGCATGAAAGAAAATCCCAAATGCTTGTCCATAAGCTTGGTTTATCAATTCAATAAATATATAAGCAGATAGAAGATTATCATTTCAAACATCAATGTAACATTACAGAGGTCAAAATGATACGCCATGACGTGATGATTACATAACCATCTGGAGAGGTATGTGTTGTTCTATATGGCACTTATTTGACAGCTTGGTTGTCTTAGTGCTGGTCACCATCATTCAACATCACCACATGATCATCACTGGAGTGCTTTTCCTCACTCACTTAATGCCTGACTATTGTGCTGTACATTTCTCTAAACTGCATTCTGTTCCTTTTGCGATGTAGCATCATGATCAATAATGGTTTTGTGTGACCTGTGTTGGTAGCATATTTTAGAAACCTTTGCTGGTATTAAGTATTGAGGTTGGGCTGTCTAAAATGCACTTTCTGCCTCTCACCCAGTTTTGGGAGCTCTCTGCCCATTCAGTCATTATGTTGTTCTTGCATTCTCTTCTGTCTTTGAAGAAGAACTTCTTGTGTCCCAGAATGGTTAGACAAGTATTTACTAGGCAAGGTTGCAGACACTTGTATTCTGAGCGTAAGTTGTGCTGGGGATGGTATTCATTTCTCCATTATATTACTGCAGTTTTTGTGCTGCACCAGTGTGAAAATCTTGATTTGTTTCTTGACAATAACAAGAATTGTTTTGTAGTATGCATCATTCCGTTCATTCTACAATATAATTTGAGCATGGATAGCGGGGTGATGATGCAATATGAGCCACTCCCCACTTAATCCATGTTTTGAAACTGTTTGCCAATGTATTGCATTCTGTTTGACCCATGGCACCGAATAAACTGAAAATAGTGCCCATTGTGCCAGGAACATCACGCTCATTGTGTTGCTAAGTCTTCAAACAATAGGAAATTTAGAGAAGTAATACATCAACAGGATGTAATCTTCCCTGTGCCCCGTGAATAGTTCTGTTGTTACTTTGCCCAAGGAGTGGATGGAACTTTGTGTCATCATAGAGGCTCCATCTACTGATTTGTTGATGTATTTGGCATGTCTTCCATATATTCAAGAATCATTGACTATTCTGAGTCATGCCTGATTAGCACACAAATTAATTTGCTTATTGTTTTGCGCTTTCAATATCCAAGTGCCCCTGGCATAACATGGACATTACGTCCTGCCATAATTTTTTAGTAATAAGACTTATTTAGGCTTGAAAATGACCTTGTCCCTGTATGGCCAAAATGAAAAAACCTTTTCAGGTACTTCTTTAATACTGTCATGTCTTTTCTGGATAATGACCTTTTGCATCTCTTGCTTGTCTTCAGCCGTTGCTGATTGCAACTGTTCACACATGAGCTCTGGCCAATGTGTGACAGAGTAACCTTGAGAATATCTTAAAAATCATAGCTAAGACCATCAACATGTAGATCAAAAGAAATATATTGAGCTTTGCATGGGTTGGTTAATCTGCTCACTGTGTCTGACATTATCACCCCATCACCTGGTTGGTATCTCACCTCAAAGATGTACCTTGCAGATCGTTGACTTAGTTGATTGTGTCATGTGTGATCAGCTTTACCATGGTTAAAGTGGTTCAAATTGAGATGATATTGGGGTCTGTGTACACTGTGTATCCTCTACCTACCTCAATTTTCCTTTATTGTGTACTCCCTGCTTTGTTTGCTCTCCTTAAATGCAGTTGTCTAGGCTGAATTCCAATTGCAACTTTTTTGCCCAATCAACCAAACTTCCCAATCCCAGGTACTCCAATAAAGAACTGTATTCAAGGTTTGCGTAAAGATTTGTAGCTTGGGTGTTGGTTGCCATGGTCGTAGATATGTTTGCGGAGCTGGAAAGTTGATTTGAAACTTCATCCGCAGATTCCACGACCCAACACACTAACTACCCTACCTTTTATAAAAAACGTCCAACAGCCAACCTTCTCCAACCACTGGGATTCAGGACAGCCCATAAACCGAAAGCCACACTCAAACAATAACTCACCAGGACAAAAGACCCGATACCCATCCTGTGCAAGACTAACATAATTTATAAGATTCCATGTAAAGACTGCATGAAACACTATATAGGGCAAACAGGCAGATAACTAGCAATCTGCATCCACGAACACCAACTAGCCATTAAACACAATGGCCAGCTGTCCCTAGTAGCCACACACACAGATGACAAGGTCCACAAATTCAACTGGGACAATGCAACGATCATAGGACAAGTTAAATGGAGGACAGCCAGAGAATGTTTACAGGCCTGGCACTCATCCACGGACTCCATCAACAAACACATTGACCTCAACCCAATATACCGGCCACTACAGCAAACAACCGAAACCAGCGAGCAGAAGCACCAGGATTGGAACCAAATAAATTCGAGAAGACACAGTACAGTAGTGCTTCACAGGAAGCTCCAAAGCACTGAAGATGTCACCTAGACAGGGGACAAAATGTCTACGAATCAACTTCCCAGCTCAGTGAATGTAACCAGAGCCAGAGCAAAGAACTATATTTGAAAATCGACGTACGGATGTAAGTGAAGGAGTATTTTGGTATCTAAGAATTTGGAGGGCTTTCCTAGCATAAAGGAGCAGCCAGGCTCAGGGACAGTGTGCATTCGGACTCCTAGAGTCCAAGATGGTCCAGACTGTCACCACAATATACAAGGAGTAGTATTGGCTCAAAGCTAAAGATCAAGCAATAGGTGTAGCAGTTGTTTAGGAGAGTTCCAGACTTTCAAAACCTACACAATCAAATCAATCCTCCACTCCCACCCATGGTGGTAGCCTTCACATTGAAAACTAAATACAACCACAATGTGGGTTTTCTGTATCTGCAGATAATTTGCATATAATCATGGTACATTATAGGACAAGTCTCTTTTAAGTTAGGATAATGTATCAGAGCAATTGAAAACAAATAAAATCCCATTGTTTTGTCTGATTGATGTTTGGTACAAAGGACAGAAGAGGTGAGACTTAGGATGGGGTTGCAATGCAGAGGAGGTGAAGGTGCTGGTGGGGGAACCTGGGTGGTTTCTAATTTCCCAGGCAATTTTGAGGACCAGGAAAATGGAGGAGAAAACTCCCTGATGCATTCCAGCCTCCTCACATGTTTCCTCGAGATACCTTCAGGGCAGTGACAGCAACTCATCAGCAACTAATTAGCAGCAATTTTCCTGCATCATTGAGGCATTTCTAGCATTGCATGAGACCCTTGCTGCATTTACAGTTTACCAGGTCATAGAAAGTGCACACACTGAGTGGTAGGTCAGAGCACTGCCACAAATGAATTAATTCAATTGTCTTAGGATACAAACTGTAAAGTCCCAAGACTCCACAGACAGAAGCTTGAAATCCTTCCAATCACCTGAGGACTGCAGTAAGGAATGCAGGTGGTGAGGAAGTAGTGACTATTGTTTCCAACATGGCCGCTTTGCCCAGTCAGTCTCACACCCATTGCACATCGGCATAATTCTCATTGCTCACACAATGAAGGGCTTTGCAGCCTCACCTCCTTACCTCCACAACCAGCTCTCCATCTCTAATTGAACAGTGATCCTATATGTTCTGACCTGAGCCCAGGAGGCTCACTTCAATTGCTGCAAAAAGTAGTAGGGACCCAAAAACTACTGGTAACAAGTCCCAATTACTAGTAACTCGTTCCAACTACTGGTACCTAGTCCCAACTGCTGGTAACTCATCCCAACTCCTGGAAACTAGTCCCAGTTACTGGTAACTCATCCCAACTAATAGCAACTAGTCCCAACTACTGGTAGCTAGTTCCAACTACTGGTAACTTTCAAAGAGCAGACAAGTCACATCAAAAAGAGTTAAATTTAAGCAAGATGAACCGCTTTGCTAAAGCCAACCTCAACATGCATTCCTGGGACAATACAGGCATTAACATGGTTTCTCTTAAATTTTATTCATGGAATGTGAGTATCACTGGCTAGGCCAGCATTTATTGCCCATTCATAATTGCCAGAGTGCAGTTAAGGGTCAACTATGTTGAGTCACATGGAGGCCAGATCAAGAAATGATGTCAGTGATCTTCCCTTACAGAAGTTAGTGAACCAGATGGGTTTTTCCAACAATTGACAATAAATTCATGGTCCTCATCAGATTCTTATTTCCAAATTATTATTGAATTCAACTTCCATCATCTACCATGGGTTTCTAGTTTAATAAGAGAAAGTGAGGACTGCAGACGATGGAGATCAGAGTGGAGAGTGTGGTGCTGGAAAAGCACAGCAGGTCAGGCAGCATCCGAGGAGAAGGAGAATCGACGTTTTGGGCAAGAGCCCATCATCAAAATGAGGAATGAGGAACAGTTTAGCAATAATACCACTAAGCCATCACCAACTCATAAATTTGTAATCAGACTGGTGTGGAGCACTGGTCATTATGATAACATGGCTGCCATGCCCAAGAAAACAAGGATCTTGTGTAAATAAAAAGCTTCTTCAATGGAAATGATTTCTAAAGGATGACAGCAAGATGAAACAGGGAGAGAGAATATTTAGAAAAATAAACTAAAACTGAGAAGATCACATGGAATCCAGGGAGAGCTAACCGTTTGAATATAAACTCAGCTGGAAGGTGGGAGACAGAGAGTGATGGTGGAGGGTTGTTTTTAGGACTGGAGGCATGTGACCAATGGTGTGCAGCAAGGATCGATTTGGATCCATTGCTTTTTGTCATTTATATAAATGATTTGGATGTGAGTATAGGAGGTATGGTTAGTAAGTTTGCAGATGATACCAAAATTGGTGATGTAGTAGACTGTGAACAAGGTTATCTCAGAGCACAACAGAACCTTGATCAGATGAGCCAATGGGCCAAGGATGGAGTTTAATTTAGATAAATGTGAGTCGTTTCATTTTGGAAAGGCAAATCAGGGCGGGACTTATACACTTAATGGTAAGATCCTGGGGTGTGTTGCCAAGCAAAGAGACCTTAGGGTGCAGATTCATAGTTTCTCAAAGATGGAGTCACAGGTAGACAGGGTCATGAAGAAGGCATTTGGTATGCTTGCCTTCATTGGTCAGTGCATTGAGTATAGGAGTTGGGATGTCATGCTGCAGCTATACAGAACATTTATGAGGCCACTTTTGGAATATTGCATTCAATTCTGGACTCGTTGCTTTAGGAACAATGTTATGAAACCTGAAAGCTTTCAGAAAAAATTTACAAGGATGCTGCATGATTGGAGGAGTTGAACTACACGGAGAGGCTGAATAGACTGGGTCTATTTTCTCTGGAGCACCAGAGGCTGTTGTGTGACCTTATGAAGGTTTATAAAATCATGAGGGACATGGATAGTGTGAATAGCCAAGGTCTTTTTCACAAGGTAGGGGAGGCCAAAACTAGAAGGCTTGCGTTTAACATGACAGGGGAAAAATAGAAAAAGGAACCTAAGAAGTAACACTTGCATGCAGAAGGTGGTGCATGTATGGAATGAGCTGCCACTGGAAGTCATGGAGGCTGGAACAATTACAACATTTAAAAGACATCTGGATGGGTATATGAATAGGAAGGGTTTAGAAGGATATGGGTCAAATGCTAGCAAATAGGACTAACTAATTCAGGATATCTGGTTGACATGCATGAGTTTTACCAAAGAGTCTGTTTCCATGATGTACAACTCTGTAACTCTATGATTCTCTAAGTGTAAATTGGCCACTGGAGGGTTAAGGACTGAAAAGATGTAACAGAGAAACCAGATTGTAAAAGAGGTGTTCTTAAATCAGAGATCTGGACTGAAGAAAGAACTATGGAAAACATGAGTCAAGGGTGAAACTGAGAAATAAGAAAGGGATGATCACCTTATTGGAATTGTATTATAGACCCCCTAAGAGTCAGAGGAAATTGAGAAACAAATTTGTAAGGAGATCTCAGTTATCTGTAAGAATTAGAGGGTGGTTATGGTAGGGGATTTTAACTTTCCAAACATAGACTGGGACTGTCATAGTGTTAAAGCTTTAGATGGAGATGAATTTGTTAAGTGCGTACAAGAAAATTTTCTGATTCAGTATGTGGATGTACCTACTAGAGAAGATGCAAAACTTGACCTAACCTTGGGAAATAAGGCAGGGCAAGTGACTGAGGTGTCAGTGGGGGAGCATTTTGGGGGCAGCGACTATAAGTCTATCAGTTTTAAAATAGTGATGGAAAAGGATACACCAGATCTAAAAGTTAAAGTTCTAACTTGGAGAAAGGCCAATTTTGACAGTATTAGGCAAGAACTTTGAAAAGCTGACTGGGGGCAGATATTCGCAGGTAAAGGGATGGCTTGCAAATGGGAAGCCTTCAGAAATGAGATAACGAGAGTCCAGAGAAAGTATATTCCTGTTTGGGTGAAAGGAAAGGCTGGTAGGTATAGGGAATGCTGGATGACTGAACAAATTGAGGTTTGGTTAAGCAAAAGAAGGAAGCATATGTCAGGATAGATCGAGTGAATCCTCAGAAGAGTATAAAGGCAGTAGGAGCATATTTAAGAGGGAAATCAGGAGGACGAAAAGGGGACATGAGATAGCTTTGGCAAATAGAGTTAAGGAGAATCCAAAGGGATTTTACAAATATATTAAGGACAAAAGAGTAACTAGTGAAAGAATGGGGCCCCTCAAAGATCAGCAAGGCCGCCTTTGTGTGGAGCCGCAGGAGATGGGGGAGATACTAAATGAGTATTTTGTATCAGTGTTTACTGTGGAAAAGGACATGGAAGATATAGAATGTAGGGAAATAGATGGTGACATTTTAAAAAATGTCCATATTACGAGGAGGAAGTGCTGGATGTCTTGAAACACATAAAAGTGGATAAATCCCCAGGATCTGATCAGGTGTACCCTAGAACTCTGTGGAAAGCAAGGGAAGTGATTGCTGGGCCTCTTGCTGAGATATTTGTATCATCAATAGTCACAGGTGAAGTGCTGGAAGACTGGAGGTTGGCTAACGTGGTGCCACTGTTTAAGAAGGGCGGTAAGGACAAGTCAAGGAACTATAGACTGGTGAGCCTGATGTCGGTGGTGGGCAAGTTGTTGGAAGGAATCCTGAGGGACAGGATGTACATGTATTTGGAAATGCAAGGACTGATTAGTGATAGTCAACATGTCTTTGTGCGTGGGAAAACATGTCTCACGAACTTGATTGAGTTTTTTGAAGAAGTAACAAAGAGGATTGATGAGGGCAGAGCAATAGACGTAATATATATGGACTTCAGTAGCTAAGATTCGCTTTCCCGAAGTGCAGCAACTCGCATTTATCTAAATTAAACTCCATCTGCCAGTCCTCAGCCCATTGGCCCATTTGGTCAAGATCCCATTGTAATCTGAGGTAACCTTCTTTGCTGTCCACTACACCTCCAATTTTGGTGTCATCTGCAAACTTACTAACTATGCCCCTTATGCTCACATCCAAATCATTTATATAAATGACAAAAGGTAGTGGACCCAGCACCAATCCTTGTGGCACTCCACTGGTCACAGGCCTTCAGTCTGAAAAACAACCCTCCACCACCACCCTCTGTCTTCTACCTTTGAGCCAGTTCTATATCCAAATGGCTAGTTCTCCATGTATTCTGTGAGATCTAACCTTGCTAACCAGTACACTTAATGGTAAGGTCCTAGGCGATGTTGCTGAACAACGAGACCTTGGAGTGCAGATTCATAGCTCCTTGAAAGTGGAGTCGCAGGTAGATAGGATAGTGAAGAAGGTATTTGGTATGCTTTCCTTTATTGGTCAGACTACTGAGTACAGGAGTTGAGAGGTCATGTTGCAGCTGTACAGGACATTGGTTAGGCCACTTCTGGAATATTGCGTGCAATTCTGGTCTCCTTCTTATAGGTAGGATATTGTGAAACTTGAAATGATTCAGAAAAGATTTACAAGGATGTTATCAGTGTTGGAGGATGTGAGCTGTCAGGAGAGGTTGAATAGACTGGGGCCGTGTTCCCTGGAACTTTGGATGCTGAGCAGTGACCTTATAGAGGTTTATAAAGCCATGAGGGGCATGGATAGGATAAATAGACAAGTTCCTTTCCCTGGGGTGGAGGAGTCCAGAACGTGAAGTCATAAGTTTAGGCTGAGAGGGGAAAGATATAAAAGGGACCTAAGGGTCAACTCTTTCACGCAGATAGTGGTGTGTATGGATGAGCTTCCAGAGGAAGTGGTGGAGGCTAGTACAATTGCATCTGGATGGGTATATGAATAGGAAGGATATGGAGGGGTATGGGCTTGGTGCTGGCAAACAGGACTAAATTAAGTTGGGATATCTGGTAGGCATGGACGAATTGGATCGAAGGGTTTGTTTCTGTGCTGTTATATTAAAAAGACTCCAGCCTGACAGATGTAATTACATGTCGTCTGTCATTATACTTTATGCATGTGATATTCCAGAGGCAGTCTTTATCAGGTCGAGTCAGGAGGTGAGAGAGAGATTGTCAACGAAAACCAAAGAAGGAAAGAAGCAATCTATTTTACTTTGAGAACTACAGTAAGATCATTGAATGTGCACCCCAGTGAAAGATTAAGCTTACCTGGATTCAGATTAGTGAGAGCTGACAAAGGCAGGAACATCAAGATCAAGTGAACCATTTATTTATACATTTGAGACTATATTTACAAGTGCTCACTGAGAATTAATCGAATCATGAAGCTACTGGATACATTGAACATTTTCATAAAACATCAACGCAAATGTCTCATTACAGTTCATTTATTGATTCATTTCACTGGACTCTGTCTCTGAGCTTTGAGCAACAGCTCTTCTTGAGGAGCGGAAATATACATTACTTCCAAATTGCCTTTATTATTTCCACTCTTCTCCTTCCTACTCTTTTTGGGTCATGATTTACAAACATTGGGTTTCCTTCATCATGCTTCACATGGCCATCTTACATTTCTGAACCTGGACCACCTATATTTGAAGTGTATTTGACAATTGGATCACAATGGAATCCAAGAATCCCCACATGCTGCAGCCTTGGCACATCGCCTGAACCTCCATAGTTAATATGTTTTGATTATTTAATTATACTATTCACTTATTCATGATATCTATTAGATATTTGATCAATTTTTACTATAACTTTTACATTATACAATGTAAAAATTTAAAAATGAAAACCTAAAATTATCTTGACTGTTCTTCTCTAAATAAAATCCGATCTCTGAGGATTTTATTGTGGCAGTGGGCAGAAGTAAAAAGTAATTCAAAGCTGGTAGTGTGTAAAGATTCTAACCCTCCAAAAAAGAAATGAATCAATGAACATTAGCAGTAAATGTGAGAAAAAGCCATTTAAAGGTCATAAATTATGACCTTGCGCTGCCATCAATTGCTGCACAGTCAACTGGAAAAGTGAACATTTTACTCCAGATCAAAACTGTCATGGTGTTTAATGAGGAAAATTTGAAAGTGTTCCCACTACAGCAGATAGTATGTCGAAATATTTTGTCAACATGCATGGGCACAAGGACCATGCACAAATGAGTCATAAAGGAAAAGGTGGAGGAGACAAGAGAGACTGGGCTGAGAACAAAAGGCAGCAGAGGACTTATGATGGACGATCAGCTGGATAACACACCTAATGTGCCCCTCAGCTGTCTGAGCATGATGGAGCATTGGTCCCTGAACATACGTCAGCCTCTGCTCGGATTTTGTTGCTGAGGACTTCTTAATTGGGCCATGAAGTGGCATGAAGGATGGTCAACATTCTGCCACCCATAGCAGTAAAAGCCTCATATTTTTAAGAGGCAGAGTCAGCTAATGGCCACATCAGAGAAATCAAAGGTTTTGCAAAACCAAAGATTGTATTACAAAAAGTCAAAACAACAGCACTTCTAAAAGGGAGAGAAACAGACAAAGGAAGCATATGGTGAGGTCAGTGCAGGAGAGAGCGAAAGAAAGAAATCCACACTGCTAACCAACAGAGCAGTGAACCTGCACAGTTACTGCCTTTGCTGTTTGAATTTATGTATCGCTGGACATCGAACTGCATGTGGGAAAATTAACAAACAGTGAAAATCACAACTGATTTTAGAGGAACCTGTTTTGGAGAGGTCACAGCACAGAAACAGATAAGTGGATATTTTAAGTGTGGACTCAGAGCAAGTCTGCAGTAGTGAGTAGAGTGGGTTCTTTCTTGATATGACTTATTGAGATATATCTCTTGATTAACTTAGAATATAAGCCGTAAGTATTAACTTACCCCAGAGCAGTGTTTTGTGGAGGAATAAGACAGTGCTATTTTCTGGGTCTGTAGATTGAAAGAAGCAAAAATAGCCTTTAGTAGAGTGATATGCTCTTCTTGTCAGATGTGGGAGTTTAGGGAGAATTTGCAGGTTACTGTGGGTATATCTGCAATAAATGCCGCTGGTTGCAAATCCTATCAGATTGAATGGTTCGATCGGAGACACAGTTAGAGGCAATGAGGAATTTACAAGATCAAGGGGATGTGATGTATGGCAGTTATAGGAAGGGGGAAAAGTCACAGATACAGTCACATAATGGTTTAACTTCAGGAAAGGTAAGAGAGGTAGGCAGTAAGGGCAGGACTCATCAGTGGCTTTCCCCATTTTAAACAAATATGCTGTTTTGGAAAATGTAGGGGGTGATGGATTCTCAGGGTAATGTAGCACAATCAGCCAGGGTGGCTCCAATGCATTGAGGGGTATATTGGGTTTGAAGCGATCGATTGTGTTAGGGGACTCTCCAGTCTGAGGTAGAGACAGATGTTTCTGTGGCCGACAGCAAAACATCAGAAGGGTGTGTTGCTTCCTTGGTGCCAGGATCAAGGATGTCTCAGAGAGGGTGCAGGATGTTCTCACGGGGGAGAGGGGCCAGCATATGTCAGGTATAGGCAGGATAGATCGAGTGAATCCTGAGAAGAGTATGAAGGCAGTATACTTAAGAGGGAAATCAGGAGGGCAAGGACATGAGATAGCTTTGGCAAATAGAGTTAAGGATAATCCAAAGAGTTTGTTACAAATACATTAAGGACAAAAGGGTGACTAGGGAGAGAATAGAGCCCCTCATTGGAACCAATGACATAGGAAGGGAAAAGGTTGAAATTCTGATTACAGAGCGTTAGGCAGGAATTTAAAAAGGAGGTCCTAAAGAGTAGTAATGTCTGGATTGCTCCCGGTGCTACGAAGTAGTGAGGGCAGGAATAGGAGAATAGAGCAAATGAATGCATTGCTGAAGAGCTGGTGTATGGGAGAAGGATTCACATTTTTGAATCATTGGAATCTCTTCTCGGGTAGGAGTGACCTGTACAAGAAGGACGGATTGCACCTGAATTGGAAGGGGACTAATATACTGGCAGGGATATTTGCTAGAGCTGCTCGGGAGGGTTTAAACTAGTAAGGTGGGTTGGGACCCAAGGAGATAGTGAGGAAAGATTTCAATCTGAGACTGGTGCAGTTGAGAACAAAAGCAAGTCAAACAGACAGGGCAGGCTGGGACAAAGCAAACAACAGGGTAGAACTGACAAATTAAATTGCATTTATTCCAATACAAGAGGCCTAACAGGGAAGGCAGATGAACTCAGTGCATGGTTAGGAACATGGGACAGGGATATCATAGTAATTACAGAAACATGGCTCAGGGATGGACAGGACTGGCAGCTTAATGTTCCAGGATACAAATGTGACAGGAAGGATAGAAAGGGAGGCAAGAGAGGAGGAGGAGTGGCGTTTTTGATAAGGGATAGCATTACAGCTGTGCTGAGGGAGGATATTCCCGGAAATACATCCAGGGAAGTTATTTGGGTGGAACTGAGAAATAAGAAAGGGATGATCACCTTTTCGGGATTGTATTATAGACCCCCTATTAGTCAGAGGGAAATTAAGAAACAAATTTGAAAGGAGATCTCAATTATCTGTAAGAATAATAGGGTAGTTATGGTAGGGGATTTTAACTTTCCAAACATAGAGTGGGACTAATATGGTGTTAAGGGTTTAGATGGAGAGGAATTTCTTAAGTGCGTACAAGAAAATTTTCTGATTCAGTATGTGGATGTACCTACTTGAGAAGGTGCAAACATTGACCTACTCTTGGGAAATAAGGCAGGACAGGTGACTGAGGTGTCAGTGGGAGAGCACTTTGGGGCTAGTGACCATAACCTTTTAGTTTTAAAATAGTGATGGAAAAGGATAGACCAGATCTAAAAGTTGAAGTTCTAAATTAGAGAAAGGCCAATTTTGACGGTATTAGGCAAGAACTTTCAAAAGTTGACTGGGGGCAGATGTTCACAGATAAAGGGACGGCTGGAAAATGGGAAGCCTTCAGAAATGAGATAATGAGAGTCCAGAGAAAGTATATTCCTGTCAGGGTGAAGGGAAAGGCTGGCAGGTACAGGAATGCTGGATGACTAAAGAAATTGAGGGTTTGGTTAAGAAAAAGAAGGAAGCATATGTCAGGTATAGGCAGGATAGATCGATTGAATCCTGAGAAGAGTATGGAGGCAGTAGGAGTATACTTAAGAGGGAAATCAGGAGGGCAAGGACATGAGATAGCTTTGGCAAATAGAGTTAAGGATAATCCAAAGGGTTTTTTCCAAGTACATTAAGGACAAAAGGGTACCTAGGGAGAGAATAGAGCCCCTCAAAGATCAGCAAGGCAGCCTTTGTGTGGAGCCACAGGAGATGGGGGAGATACTAAACGAGTATTTTGCATCAGTGTTTACTGTGGAGAAGGACATGAAAGATATGGAATGTATGGAAATAGATGGTGACATCTTGAAAAATGTCCTTATGACAGAAGAGGAAGTGCTGGATGTCTTGAAATGCATAAAGGTGGATAAATCCCCAGGACCTGATCAGGTGTACCCTAGAACTCTGTGGGAAGCTCGGGACATGATTGCTGGGCTTCTTGCTGAGATATTGTATCATTGATAGTCACAGGTGAGGTGCTGGAAGACTGGAGTTTGGATAATGTGGTGCCTCCGTTTTAGAAAGTTGGTAAGGACAAGCCAGGGAACTATAGACCAATGAGCCTGATGTTGGTGGTGGGCAAGTTGTTAGAGGAAATCCTGAGGTACAGGATGTACATGTATTTGGAAAGGTAAGGACTGTTTAGGGATAATCAACATGGCTTTGTGCGTGGGAAATCATGTCTTGCAAACTTGAGTTTTTTGAAGAAGTAACGAAGAGGATTGATGAGGGTAGAGCGGTAGATGTGATCTATATGGACTTCAGTAAGGCGTTCGATGAGGTTCCGCATGGGAGACTGGTTAGCAAGGTTAGATCTCATGGAATACAAGGAGAACTAGCCATTTGGATACAGAACTGGCTCAAAGGTAGAAGACAGAGGGTGGTGGTGGAGGGTTATTTTTCAGACTGAAGGCCTGCAACCAGTGGAGTGCCACAAGGATTGGTGCTGGGTCCATCAGTCAAACAAATGATTTGGATGTGAGCATAAAAAGTATAGTTAGTAAGTTTGCAGATGACACTAAAATTGGAGATGTAGCGGTCAACAAAGAAGGTTACCTCAGATTACAATGGGATCTTCACCAGATGGGCCAGTGGGCTAAGAAGTGGCAGATGAAGTTTAATTTAGATAAAAGTGAGGTGCTGCATTTTGGGAAAGCAAATCTTAGCAGGACTTATGCACTTAATGGAAAGATCCTCAGGAGTGTTGCTGAACAAAGAGACCATAGTTCCTTGAAAGTGGAGTCGCAGGTAGATAGGATAGTGAAGAAGGCGTTTGGTATGCTTTCCTTTATTGGTAAGAGCATTGAGGACAGGAGTTGGCAAGTCATGTTGCAGGGCACTGGTTAGGCCACTGTTGGAATATTGCGTGCAATTCTGGTCTCCTTCCTATCGGAAAGATGTTGTGAAACTTGAAAGGATTGAGAAAAGATTTACAAGGACAATTTGAGCTATAGGGAGAGGTTGAATATGTTCGGGCTGTTTTTACCTGGCGTGTTGGAGGCTGAGGGGTGACCTTATAGAGGTTTACAAAATCAGAAGGAGCATGGATAGGATAAATAGACAAAGTCTTTTCCCTCAGGTGGGGGAGTCCAGAACTAGAGGGCATAGGTTTAGGGTGAGAGGGGAAAGATATAAAAGAAATTTAAGGCACAACCTTTTCACGCAGAGGGTGGTACATGTATGGAATGAGCTGCCAGAGGATGTGGTGGAGGCTAGTACAATTTCAACATTTAAAAGGCATCTAGATAGGTTTATGAATGGGAAGGGTTTGGAGAGATATAGGCCAGGTGCTCGCAGGTGGGGCTAGATTGGGTTGGGATATCTGGCCGCATGGATGAGTTGGGCCAAAGGGTCTGTTTCCGTGCTGTATATCTCTATGACTCCTTGATTCTAAGTTGCGAGATGGCTTAACCATGTGCCAAATTTATCATATTGTGTAGTGACAATGTGTTTTGCTGATGCATTTCTTTCTTGTATGTCAAACACTATGATGCATATTTCCTTCAACAAGTGCACCCCATGTTGGAACAATAGGACTTCTATATAGCCGCCAACAAGTAAGCTGTATGAGATACAGCAGATTCATTTTTCTTATCTCTGGGTAATCCCAAAGCCTTCTTTACAAGATTCGCCATAGACTCAACAAAAGCAGAGGTAGCACCAGCCTTGGGACATTAAGGGAATGAATAATATTGCACTGGCATGAGTTCCAGCTGCTTCTTCATGCTTGGCTGTCTTGAATGGCATTTGCTCATGAGGTCTGTGGAAGGATATGCAAATGATTATCCAACTGAATCTTGCAGCCTCATGTTCCTGTGATCAGTATCAATATCATTGATGTTGCCAGATGTGCAAGTGGACACAACCAATGTCCCCAGATAGCACTCATGCAGACAGCTGGCAGCCAGACTACCTCACATTGTTGTGTGCAGTTGTGGAAGGTGATCCTGTAGTGTTGTGCATAATTGAGAACTCAACTGTCTGTATGAGAGGCATACAACTCACTTCGAGTCTGAAACCCTATGGGAGTTAGATTCTTATCAACCTCCTAGGTTCCTTTCCCTTTTTCTTCAGAAACTCAGTGACTCACTCTGTGCTCAATCAACAGCCAATTTCTGGACTCTGTGTGCCGTGTATAAATTTGGTGATGTGTACAAGCATTTCTACGGTGAGTCAGCCCTTTCTGGCTTTTCCTTCACTCACATAAAGAGCACATGAATAAATGAGCACACTTACCTAACTATAGAGTCATTGAGCTATACAGCACAGTAACAGACTCTTCAGTCCAACTCATCCATGTAGAGCAAGTTTTCAAACTAAACTCGTCACATTTGCCTGCAATCCCTCTAAACATTTCCTATTCATGTACCTGTCCAAAGGTTTGTTAAATGTTATAACTGTACCTGCAACTATCACTTCCTCTGGCAGTTCATTCCACACACAAACTCCACCTGTTGGCCTTCAGGTCCCTTTGAAATCTTCCACCTCTCACCTTAAAATATATGCCCCCGAGTTTTGAACTCCCCCACCCTAAGGAGAAGACTTTTACTATTCATCATATTTATGCCGCTCATGATTTATAAACCTCCATAAGGTCACCCCTCAACCTCCTACGCTCCAGTGAAGAGAGTCCCAGCCTGTCCAGTCTCTCCTTATAATTCAAACCCTTCAGTCCAAGCAACATCCTGGTTAATCATTTTTGCACCCTCTCCAAATTAATAATAAATTTCCTGTAGCAGGGTGACCGGAACTGTACACAGCACTCCAAAAACAGTCTCACCGATGTCCAGTATAAGTGCAATGTGGTATCCCAACTCCTGTACTAAGTGGTCTGAGCAACGAAGGAAGCTTGCCAAATGCTTTCTTTACCATCCTGTCCACCTGTATGCAACACTTATGCAAAATCATTGTGTGTTTCCACAGTCAGATTATATCTAATACAAATGTGGAAAAAGGCCATTTGGTCCATTAAGTGCACGACCCTCCAAAAGAGCATCCCACCCAAACCCAGCCGCAGCCCACTACCCTATCCTTGTAACCCTGCATTTACCATGGCTAATCCACCTAGGCTGCAGATCCCTGGACACTACAGGTCAATGTCAGCATGGTCAATCCACCTAACCTTTGGACTGTGAAAGGAAGCCAGACCACCCAGATGAAATTCATGTTGACATGGGGAGAACATGCAAACTCCTCACAGTCACCCATGGTTGGAATCAAACCCAGATCCCTGATGCTGTGAGGCAGCAGTGACAATCACTGAGCCGCTGTGCTGCCCAGATGTGAATCAAATGATCATATGAACAACACAGGTGTATATTATGAGTTCTACACTCTCTACTCTCTATAAACTACATTAGTCAATTATGTCTTCTCAATCCACTCTATTATTTCTCATAAGGAATTAACTGTTTTGTTTCTGCAGTTCTGCTTCATGTTGCTTTGTTGCCTTGCTGAGTAGATGCAGTTTTATTATCAAAAATAAAAGCAATGGTGAATGAGAGTGGGTTACTTCCCACAGCATGATCTCTTTCTCAGCCAAAGCAACACAACATTACTTACGTTGTTGTCACTTCCCTAACATCATTCTTAATACAATCTTGCTAAAATTTGCATGTTACATTAAATATTTTTGTATTGTACTTTTTTTTACCTCACCCTCCATAAATGTCCTGTGATTTTACAATCCAGCAATTTGCTCTCATTTAATTGTGCAACTTCTCTCAGAACTCCCATTAGTTTCTCCAAGTCATTGACATTGTGTTGGCTTCTTCCATGACAAAATGCCATTGTTTCTTTCTTCTACATCACTTAACTGCATTATCCAGAGGGTAGCGAGAACGTGGAACTTGCTATGACATAGAATAGTTGAGCTCAATCGTATAGTTACCTTTAGAGATTGATTGGTGTTTCAGGCAGGAAGGAATAGAGAATGTGCTGGTAACGCTAGTGAGCTTGGATCATAAACACAAACAAAGACCGGTTTGCAAACTGACCTATTTCTCTTCTGTATGTACTCTGTGAGTTAATGCAAACCAGAGCTATTTGCCCTCACTGGAATTCTGCTTAAGTTTCTCCAACTTGGGCTTGGCCAAAAAATCAGGCTTTTTGAATTTAGCATTCTACACAAACATTGTGCATTTCACAGTTGGATCAACATTTTGACATTTATACTGTTTAAGTGGCTCGTTAGCTGCTTGAGAAGCATTAAATGATCATTATTACAGATGGGTTCTGATTGGCTGATATTCTTTCCATTGCCATTAACAAAATTGCATTTTCCTAAACGGAACATCTTTAAAACTAGCATTCGTGCAATTTTATTGACGAGTCACACTTTATGAAGAAAACTGGATATCTCCCCCTTCCCCAAAGAAAGCGGGAACTTTTCTTTATTATTGGAGGCGCTAGTGGACGTAATACTCTAGACTTGCTATTTTAAACAACATCAGTTTTACTGATTCAAAAGCAAAATACTGTGGATACTGGAAGTCTGAAATAGGAACAAGAAATGTTTGAATCACTCAGCAAGTCAGGCAGAATCTCTGGAGAGAGAATCAGAGTTGCTATTTCAAGTCAATGAATTTTCTGAATAATTTTGTGGCTTTATGCCATTTTGACTGAGTTGTTAGGACTCTCATCTCTACTCAGAATCCGACTGTTGCAAGCACTACTGAAGGAGCTGAGTAACAAAACCTCAGACTGGTATCTCTGAGGAAGTGCCACACTGTCAGAGATGCCATCCTTCAGATGAAATGTTAAACCAAAATCCCCATCTGCAGGTTCTGGCAAAGATCCAGTGGTCATAGAGTATTTCCAACTCCCCTGCCTGAACCAGTATCACAAAACTAGGTTAACCACTCATTTATCTTTCTGCCATTTGTGGATCCCTGTCTGCTAAATTACTCCTGCATGTGTTTAAAGAGTACTGTAATTCATTGCACATGCTTTTCTCTGTGAAATGCAAAGTAATGAGAGAAGATGCTGCATAAATGCAGGTCTTTCTTTTCTTGTTCAGTCTTCATGCCACCTCCTTGCATTTATGGTTCTATACATTTATTTCTGATGTATGTTTACAAGTGTAATTCAGATTGTGATTGTCCTTTCAACATCTGACACAGTGAGGAAAGAATAACGGCTAAGTTGTATTAATTTCATTTTCTATTCCTATTAACCATGTTTAGCCCCACTGTAGATTACCTATTGTTCAATATCCTTTGGATTCTTCTGACCAATTGTTCAATCTTTCAAATTACATCCTTTTTTTTCCTCGGAATAGCCTGTTTCCCACACATCTGAGATGGAGTCTGTTATTCTCATTTCTTTCTGAAGGATCATTTGTAAATATTGTGAATAAAGGCCCCAAGACTCCAGTGGCCTCTACTGGTTATACACATCCAATTAGAACAATTTCCATTAAGTGCTGCTCTTTGTTTCCTATTATCTAACCAATTTACAACATCCTAATTTATCTAAAGAGATTTCACTTTTAGCCACAAGTCTCCAGTGAGGGATCTTATCAAATCCTTTCTGAAAGTCGAGTTATCTGATAGAAGCCTTATAACCATCATCACCAATTTTATTGTATCTTCTTTTTTAAAAAAAATCAATCTATTAGTTAGGTTTGGCTTCTGGTGCATGAGCTCAAAGCAAGAGCAGACGATGCTGGAAGCACTCAGTAACAATGAAAGCACAGATGCTGATGCTTCACATTTCATCCTTCACAATACAGAGATCTGGACTTTAATAAAACCAAATGATTAGAACAAAACAGAAAGATTCAACAGTTCTGAAGAAGAGTCTTATACAATTCAAAATGTTCACTCTATTTCTCTTTTTGCAGATGTTATCAAAATTACTAAATATTTGGAGTGTTTTCTGTTTCTATTTTAGATTTCCAGCATCCACAGTAATTTGTTTTTATTTCATGAACCCATGTTGGTTTTGCATTATTGATTTCCATTATCCTTATTCTTAAAATATTAATGGGTTTGGATTAGGAAACATTCACCCAAAACTTCTGCCCTGAATTTCCATAGTTGTAAAAATTTTAAACAATACTTTGTTATTTCTAACCAAGGGGAAGGAAGGTGTCATGAGAATACTTTCAGTTTAAACTTCTCACTGTGTTAAAAAAAAATTAATAGTAATGGAAATAAAGGCATTTTCCTCACATCATGGAGTCTCTCCATTGCAGGTTCTCCTCAAGTTTGTTTGATATTGCCACATTTTTGTTTCCTCTTTGGAGAATTTTGTGCTGGATTATAAACCTACTTGAATCACATCACAAAAATTTAGCTGTGGTGCATTAGTCTCAGAGCAGGTACTGGGAAACCTGAAGCTTCCAGTTCAGAGGCAAAGGAGCCAGCGACTGAGCCATTAGACCTCCAATCGTTAGGTCAAGAATTTGTACTTTGTGTGTCCCAGGGAGTTCCAAATTCTTCCAATTTTAGTTAATTTGCAAGTTCAAGGCTTCTTCTCCCTCATTATCACAGTACTAGTGGGCCAGTTAGCTCAGTTAGTTCGATGACTGTCATATGGTTCAGAATAATGTCAGCAGTGCAGATACAATTCCCATTTTTGGCTAAAACCTGGAACCTGTCTCCTTGCCCCTGCTCCTGAGAGCAGAAAGCAACAGCAAAGCACCATTAAACAAAATTGAACAAAGGATGAGGCATTGTCAGACAATAAGCCACAGATCACAAATGATATGGCATCAGGATACTCCATTCCTCTTGATCTCCGGCCATCCTTTGGTTAGATTATTTCTAATTAACCTGTTCAGACATGTTGTTGCACATCACTAGAGCAAGTGGGACTTAAATCCAGGCCCCCTGGTTCAGAGGTAAGAATGCTACTGCTGCACCATCTTTTGAAGATTTTTATCCAGCACACTATTGCGCAAGGTTTAGGAGCATCTCTCGGTAGCCTGGCCAACATTCATCCCTCAATCCCAGTCATGAGGAAAACCAAGTTAATGGTTTCTTTCTCCTTATTCTTGTTCCTGGAACCTCATGATGCACAAAACCTATTGCGTTACCCTACACAAGCAGCCAATGAACCCTTAAAAGAATGGCCTGGGATACAGCCTCGACTGCAGCAAAGGAAATAACCTGTCGCTAACGGATAGACTGGCTGTTTTTACAACCCGCTTTTCCACTGGGTGAGTAAACCAAGCAGCTGATATGCCAGCAGCAGTATTCCTTCTCTGACAAAATTGAAAATCGCCCCCTGTTGTGAAAGGTTTGGAGATGTTTCTGAGACACATGGTAGAAGTAAACTCAGGTGCGTGACTCAAAAGCTACAGAACAGGGTTCATTTATCCATTGAGCTACAGGGGTGGTGAGGGCAGAATGGAGGAGGATTGTCTAATAACATTATGTACAAAAAAGCGAGAAAATAAAAGCCTCATCTGCTTTGGTCTGAGGTCTCCTCAGCTTCTTCATATCCTCATGTTCAAATCGCAGCAGCTGTGATGATTTCATTTGCATGTTAATAACCTAAAGGCCTCCACAAACCGCGGAATAAATGCTTTTTATTACACGCGTATCTGTTCCAATGCAGCTTGAATGAAAACTCTGGTAATTAATTGTTTTAAGCGATTCTATTAAAAACTGTCTGGCAGCAATCTGTGCAGAATGTTGAATATTTATAGATGCCAGAACAAGAGCAGAGAGACAGTGCAGAGAAACACCAACCAGCGCCTGCATTATTCCCTTAAAGCTGCAGCATGTTTTACCTGTGTACTATCTTGTGCAGAATGAAACACACTTCAATGACACTGTTTTGAGGAGGAAGCTAGACTCTTTTGAAAAATGGTTTGTTTCAAGTTGTTGTCACCACAATTTTTCCCTCTCCTCCTCAGCTATCATTAAGAACATCACTTCAAGCCAGTCTTCACGTGTGGCACCAACAAATAGAATCAATGGGCGACTCAGTTGGGAGGTGGGAGTCCAGTCTAATTTTTAAACTTAATATCTGAAGATGGGACAAGACTCCGTATTGCCCATATCTCAGGTCTAAATAGGAGGGACAAAGAAACATAAGAATATGGGCCATTCAGCCCCTCAAGCCTGTTCTGCCATTCAATGAGATCATGGCTGATCTGTGGCCGAACTCCATAAACCCACCTTTGACCCATATACCTTAATACCTTTGCTTAACAAAAAAATTATCTATCTCAGATTGAAAATGAACAACTGATCCGACATCCACTGCCGTTTTTCAGTGACAGTTCCAAATATCTACCACTTTTTCTGTGTGAAAATGCTTCCTAACATTTGTCCTAAATGGTCGAGCCATAATTTTTAGATTATGCCCCATTAATCTTGAATCTCCAACCAGTAGAAATAATTTATCTTCACGGGCGGCAGGGTGGCACAGTGGTTAGCACTGCTGCCTCACAGCACCAGAGACCTGGGTTCAATTCCCGACTCAGGCGACTGACTGTGTGGAGTTTACACATTCTCCCCGTGTCTGCGTGGGTTTCCTCCGGGTGCTCCGGTTTCCTCCCACAGTCTAAAGATGTGCACGTCAGGTGAATTGGCCATACTAAATTGCCTGTAGCGTTAGGTAAAGGGGTAAATGTAGGGGAATGGGTGGGTTACACTTCGGCGGGTCGGTGTGGACTTGTTGGGCCGAAGGGCCTGTTTCCACACTGTAAGTAATCTAATCTAATCTAATCTACCCTGTCTTTTCCTGTTAATATTTTGAAGATTTCAATCAGATCAATGGCCTAATTTAAATAATCTCTTTTCGTAATTTAGTCGCTGAAGTGCAGGTATTATAGAGTCATAGAGTCCTACAGCATAGAGACAGGCCCTTCGGCCCAAACTGGTCCATGCTGACCAAAATGTCCATCAATGCTAACCCTATTTTGCTGCACTTGGTCCATATCCTTCTAAAGCTTGCCTATCCATGTATTCGTCCAAATGCCTTTTACATGTTGTTAATGTACCCGTCTCAACCACATACACTGGCAGCATAATGATTGTATCATTCTTGTAAATCCATATTATACTCCCTCAAGTCCAATATATCCTCCCTAAGGTGTGGTGCCCAGATCTGCTCACAGTACTCCAAGTGGGGTATAACCAGACTTTCATATAACTGCAGCATAACTTTGAAATCCTTGTTTTCTCGCCCTTTAGATTTAAAGGCCAACATTCCATTAGCTTTCTAAGTTATCTTCTGGACCCGTTCACAGCACTTTAAAAATGCACCTGAATCCCAAATCACTTTGAACGATCGCTGGATTTAACTTCATACCGCCCAGAAAATATCCAGATCATAGAATCACTACAGTGTGGAAACAGGCCCTGCAGCCGAACAAGTCCACACCGACCCTTCGAAGAGTAACCATTCCCCTCCCTTATTATCCTACGTTTATCCCTGACTAATGCACCTAACCTACACATCCCTGAACACTACGGGGTAATTTAACATGACCAATTCACAGTAACCTGCACATCTTTGGATTGGTGGAGGAAACCACACAGACACGGGGGAAGAATATGCAAACTCCACACAGGCAGTTGCCCGAGGCTGGAATTGACGCCGGGTCCCCGGTGCCCATGAGGCAGCAGTGCTAACCACTGAGCCACCGTGCCACCCTTCTATCTTTTTTTGATCAAAATTTCAAGGTCGAGCTCTTTGTGGAAGATGATGATTAGGAACTGGGAGCAGCCACCAGACTGTTCTCTCTTCTCCAGCACAGTCAGATTGAAATTGATTGTAGCAGCTACACAGTCACAGCAGCTGAGCCCACCCATTTCAGCACAGAGATAGGATCAAACCCAGCCAACACTCCTCACTGAGGTTCAGTCCACTGAGCCATTGAGGAGTTCAACCTTAACTTTGATTGTATTTTCTCCCATTTATCACACAACAGCAATGTTTATGAGAGTTTCTCAGTTACACCAGCAGTGTTTCATATGCAATGACAAGGGGTGATGTGAGAAATAAATGTTTTGCCACTGGCAGATATCACTGAAATGAAACAGTACAGATGATCATCTTTGTGTACTGAATGTCTTTTGAAAGTTGTGCATTTGTTGCTGCCAAAAGAAAGGGAAGATAAAAATCACACAACACCAGGTTATAGTCCAACAGGCTTATTTGGAAGCACTAGCTTTCCGAGTGCTGCTTCTTCATCACTCCACAACCACTTGATGAAAGAGCGTCGCTCCGAAAGCTAGTGCTTCCAAATAAACCTGCTGGACTATAACCTGATGTTGTGTGATTTTTAACTTTGTACACCCTAGTCCAACACTGGCATGTCCAAATCAAAGGAAAGGGAGTGTGTGTTCTGAGGGTTGGTGGGAGTGGGTGTCCCTCCAGAATTAGCCCCCATCTCCATCCCACTATCCCACCATCTTGGATGGAAGAACAAGCCCATTCCTCACTGTCGTCCCTATGGAGTAGTAGCCCTGGCCTTGAGCTGATTGTCTGGAGGTTGCAGGCCACTGTCCACATTGACCATTGCATTGGGTGACTCAGCACTGCAGCATGACCGCTGTCACATCACTCACATTTCAGTCATGTGTTGCTTTTAGTCTGGAGTGTGGGGGTGGGGGGTGGGGTGGGGGGGGGGGGGGAATGTTCATGGGAAACATGGGGAGGAAGAAAGGGATTTAATAATGAAAAGAGCTGTGCATTTAAACAGAATATTAAATGAATGCGAATAGAGTTCCCATCCTGAGAGTTGTGGATTAGACTCAAGAGCAGATTCAGTTGAATATTATAAGTGCCTGATCAGGTAAGTATAAAGATTTGTTCACAGCCGAAGTTGAGTGAATGATCTCAATTGGAGTAACATTGCCAATAATGCCATAATTGCATTGTGAACAGGAGTGGGCTACTCATCTGCTGGACTCTGCTGCATCAGATCACAGTTAGTCATTTATCCACCTTTTCTCACGCAACTAAAATCTATTGACAAAGCCTCTTGGGGAACGAGGTTTCTATAAAGGAGGACTTTCTCATTTCAGTTCTAGAAGACCAAGCTCAAATTTTAAGTTAATGTTTCTTCATTCTTGATTCCCCAGCAATCATTTCCCCTTGAAGAAAGCGAGGACTGCAGATGCTGGAGGTCAGAGCCAAAAGGTGTTGCGCTGGAAAAGTCTGACCAGCTGTGCTTTTCCAGTGCCACTCTGTTTGAATATTTTCCCCTTGTCAACCCTGTCAAATCCTCTGTATATTTTGAACACATCGACCAGATCACCCCCCAAACTCTTGAACTCAAACCCACATTTAAGCCATCTGTCATCCTGACTTAACTTTTTCAGTCCTGGTATCGAGCCCCTCCAATATAAACAGCCTGAGGTACAGCACTCCAAAACTGAACTCAGCTGGGCTCTTAGTGTCTCAGGCCTGGTGAGGGATAAATCAGTTAGTGCTAGTGAATCCTGCCTGGCAGCTGAATGTGTATGCATGTTGTATGCGGGGACAGGTAGAGGGTCCAAAAAGGGATTGGGTTCATGTAAAAATAGTGGTCAGTGAGATAATGTATCAGGAGGTTCCTGATGCCACTGGCTTAGTAAAAGCCTTCAGCTTCCAGTGAAGGGAAAGAAAGAAAACTGAAAGGAAAAGTGGAAGGGATAAAAGCAACCTCATCTGGCAATGAATAGCACAGGCAGTCAGTGTTACAGCGCATATAAATCCAGACAGCATTATCGATTTTGTAATTTGTCCATAATATGATGAAGTCGAATGAATCCCAATCCTAAAATGATATAATTTATTTAAGATATATGACCGTAGTCACCAGAAGGAACATGCAACTCCACGGGTTACAGAACATCTCTCACGTTAGGGGAGGAGAGGTGTTAAAGGTGTAAACTAGTGCAGAAGAAAGCAAAAAATGAACAATAACATTAATCATATTGTTTCAAGCGAAGATAAAAACCTTCTTTAAATGTATAGCCATTAGACATTAACAAAGCACTAGTGCAGATCTGTTTGCAACGTAAAACTGGTTTAAGAGCGGATTCATTATGAAACAGCTTTGTTACTGGGAGGGCTAAGCATTTTCAATTGTTGAAAGCTCTATCTATAAACTCTAGTGTCTCTTTATAACATAGGCTTTGGACAGCTGTCCGTGGCTGTGTGAAGCCCTGAATATGTATATGTTTGAAACTATCTCAGGAGAAGGATCTGGCTTTACATGTGAAAGCTCCAAACAACAAGGAATTCCTCCATAATTGGAATCGCGGAGATAAGACTACATTCAAATTCGTAACTTCTTCCAAGCCAGTCCCTCCCCATCGGCATTCCTGCTCATTCAGAGGGATGTCAGAAAAGTGAGAAGCACATTGAGGGGTCAACCCTGTGTTTGCAACAAAAAGAAAAACCTGGGAATATTTAGACGGATCTCTCAGTGGGGTAGGAAGCTGCTAGATTCTTCACTCTGCTGTTTTGTGTGAGGACAGTTTGCCTTTTGTGCTGTGTTTTTTTTCTCACTCTGCTCTTCTCACTCTATCCCTCCTGAGACACAGCCTCCAACGAAGCCATCTTATCCCTTAAAACAACATTGTTTCGGAAAGCAGTGCAAAAAAAACTGAGTAGCAGAGGACAAAGTTTGGGTTAAGATGACAGCATTCACAGTCACATTAACCTAGTGCCAGAGCTGATTGAATACCTAAAGCAATCCAGTGGATGGCGTATTGGGGGTGGGAAAACTTCATGAGTGTTTGCTGCCTCATAATGAGGGGCTATGTACATTTTTGCACAAGAACTATGATACTCCAGAGGATATGCAACATTATGAAAGGATGTAAGAGAAGGAATATGAGTTAGCTTACCTTATCCAATTCAATCCATGGTGTCCATCCATTCAACACTGCCTGTCCAAGAAGTCAACTTCAGTGAAAGAAGCTGAGTATACACAATACCCTTTCTTATCCAACACAGACATGTAGATGGACCATGAAGGCGCAACAACGCTCTCCTTCCTCAGAAGGTTTATGAAATTCAGCACATCCACAAGGACCCTCTCCAACCTTTACTGAAGCACCATAGAAAACATTCTATTTGAGTGCATAATGGCTTGGTATGGTAACTGCTTTGCCCATGACAGCAAGAAACTACAGAAAATTATGTACACAGCCCAGATCATCATGCAAGCCAACCTCCCATCTGCACTTCTCGTTGCTATGCAAAGGCAGCCAACATCATCAAAGCTCATTCCCACCCTCTTCCAACCTCTTCTGTCAGACGGAATGTACAGGAGCTTAAGCACACTACCAACAGGTTCAAGAACAGCTTCCCTGCTGTTATCAGACTGATGAGTGGACCTCTCTAACTTCAAATCTAATGTTGATCTTGCTTTTCTGCATCTCCTGTACAGCCGTAACCTTGCATGCCTCGCTCTGTCTAAGCACCCTATGATCTGTATGTCCTTGTTTGCTTGGATTTGCCTATATTGCTCACAAACCAAAACTTTTCACTGTACTGAAGTACACATGACAACAAAAATCAAGTTAAATCAAACATCATGAAGTTACACCACATCACCTGGCCTGGCATCTCTATGATAATCACTTAGTTTTTAATTTGATTTTTTTTAAAATCATTCTGGTCTTTTAGTTTGTAAACATTTCTACTATGTACCTTCAATCCGACAGTAATCTATAATAGACAGTCAAATTAGTAGCTACCACCAAACAATGAACTTATGGTGTACATGTGATGTCACTCTTTTGTGTTGGGCCCTGATTGTAGACTTCAATGTTTTTAAAAAGAACTTACAAAGTATGAGACAAAAAAACAAGCAAAAAGCACCACTTCCCTCCTGCACCAATTTGCCACACTGTCTCCAAATTCTGAACTACATACTCACTGGGGCTCTCTCTCTCTCCTTCCCGACCGTGCTGTTGGGGGTGATGAAGGAGTGCACCAGGATGGGGTCACATGCTGAAAATGACAGAAACAGCAGAGGATGATCATTTGATTTCAGAGTCTGTTGGGGGTAGAAAGTGAGGGCACAGGAACCCTGTTGTGGTCTTGGGAGGGAGGAGAATGGGTAAGGGCAGAAATGTGGGAAATGGGCCCAACGTGGCTGAGAGTCCGGTCAACCACAGTGGAGGGAACTCCTCTGTTGAGGGGAAAGGAAGCCATTTCATAAGTGCCAGATGCAAGATGGAGCATTTGAGCTTGTTTTAGAACATACAACATAGAATGTTACAGTGCAGTAGAGGCCCTTCAGCCTTCAATGTTGCACCAAACTGTGAAACAAATCTGAAGCCCATTTAACCTACACTATTCCATTTTCATCCATATATTTATCCAATGACCATTTAAATGCCCTTAAGGTTGGCGAGTCTACTGCTGTTTCAGGCAGGCTATTCCACGCCCCTACTACTCTTTGAGTAAAGAAACTATCAATGACATTGTCCTATATGTATTACCCCCTAATTTAAAGCTATGCCCCCTCGTGCTAGCCATCACCATCCTAGGAAAACAGCTCTCACTGTCCATATTATCTAGCCCTCTGATTATCTTATATATCTCAATTTAGTCACCTCTCAATCTTCGTCTTTACAACAAAAACAGCCTCAAGTCCCTCAGCCTTTCCTCGTAAAACCTTCCCTCCATATCAGGTAATGTCCTAGTAAATCTCCTCTGAATCCTTTCCAAAGCTTCCACATACTTCCTATAATGCGGTGACCAGAACTACACAATACTCCAAGTATGGCCGCACCAGAATTTTGTACAGCTGCAGCATGATCTCATGGCTCCGAAACTCAATTCCTCTGCCAATAAAAGCTAACACATTATATGCCTTCTTAACAACCCTATCAACCTGAGTGGCAACTTTCAGGGATCTATATACATGGACACCGAGATCCTTCTGCTCATCTACACTACCAAGATTCTTATCATTAGCCCAATAATCTTTATTCCTGTTGCTCCTTCCAAAGTGAATCACCTCACACCTTTCCGCATTAAACTCCATTTGCCACCTCCCAGCCCAGCTCTGCAGCTTATCTATGTCCCTCTGTAGCCTACAACATCCTTCTGCACTCTTAATGTCATCCACAAATTTACTAACCCATCCTTCTAGGCCCTCATCCAGATCATTTATAAGAATGATAAATAGCAGTGGCCCCAAAACAGATCCTTGCAGTATACCATTAGTAACTGAACTCCAGGATGAACATTTTCCATTAATCACCACCTTCTCTCTTCTTACAGCTAGCCAATTTCTGATCAAAACAATTAAATCACCCACAGTCCCAAGCCTCCAGATTTTGTGCAATAGCCTACCCTGGGGAACTTTATCAAATGCTTGACTGAAATCCATATACACCACATCAACCATTTTATCCTCATCCATCTATTTGGTCACCTTCTCTAAGAACTCAGGTTTGTGAGGCACGACCTACCCTTCATAGAATTGTGTTGACTATCCCTAATCAACTTATTCCTTTCTAGATGATTATAAATCCTATATCTTATAACATTTTCCAACACTTTACCCACAACAGATGTAAGGCTCACTGGTCTGTAATTACTAGGGTTGTCTCCACTTCCCTTCTTAAACAAGGCAACAACATTTGTTATCCTTCGGTCTTCTGGCACTATTCCTGAAGACAAAGTCAACATAAAGAACAAAGCCAAAGGCTCAGCAATCTCCTCCCTGGCTTCCCAGAGAATCCTAGGATAAATCCCATTTGGCCCAGGGGACTTATCAATTTTTACACTTTCCAGAATTGCTAACACCCCCTCCTTATGAACCTCAATCCCATCTAGTCGAGTAGCCCATATTTCAGTATTCATCTTGCTAACATTGTCTTTTTCCAATGTGAATACTGATCAAAACTGTTCATTCAGTACTTCCCACATCGCCTCAGACTCCATGCACAACTTCCCACTATTATCCTTGATTGGCCCTAATTTTACTCTAGTCATGCTTTTATTCCTTAGTTTTAGTTATTTACAATCGGGACAGTAGTGAGGCATCACTTCTAGAATTACATAATCTACCTCACACAACCTGCCTATCACCCTCATAAATGATCGAGAATAAAATAATCTTTCATCAAAGAGGGAGGCCATTTGGCCCATTATGCATGTGCCATCATCAAGATTTAGTCCCAAATCTCTGCACTGTTCGCATAACCCTGCAATTTTCTTCCCTTCAAGTACTAATCCTGGCACTAATGCTTCTTATTGCCGTCATTTAATTGTTATTTCATGGAGTAAATGAACAGCTAAGTTCAATGCCCTGGAAATCAGAAGGACCTGAGAATACACAGTATGGCTTTCACTTGGATGAGCAGAAATTAATAGGTTTCTGAGAGGAGTTTATGGAAGGACAGAACAGTATGTAATTGTGACTGTCTTTAGAAGGGGTTTCATGAAAACATAGAGCTCTCTGATTCCCGATTACCTTGTAAATGTAAAAGAGTCACTAGGGGACATCAATTCCAATTTAGTAGGCCTCATATCTGAGTAAACAGTTTTAGATTTAGCTTTGCTCGCTTTTACGGACAGTTAAAGATCAGAACAGTCTCCCCCGGAGAGCTGGACTTACTCCTGGCTGAGCTGCGGCTTCTCGAATGCACCTTTAACTCACAAAGTCAGCGTGCAGCAGAGGAGGTAGCTCTGACAATAAATAAATTAAGCAGTTAAACACTAATTATGTGGTAATTGGAGTGTGTTTGATCTCCTTTTTTGGATGGACGCAAATAAATTAAGAGTAAACACTTCTGAGCCCAGCTGAATTGACAATAAAGGAGGATCTTCTCAGTTGGAGAGCAGCTGGTGATAAAGTGAAAGTTGTCAATATGACCACCCACTGTTGCCATTAAAGGGGATTTTTATTTGCCACTGGCCATTTGACAAGAGTTGTAAATTCAGATAACATCTGTCCCTTTCTTTACTCTGGCAGTGACATGAAACCTCAAAAGGGCAAGAAAGTTCTAGTCTCTTCTATCCCCTCCCTCCATTATTGCCTTGTGTATCATTCACCAATCCTCTCTCCCCAATGATAACCCTGCAGAATTTTATAAATTCTTGCACTTTTACACTCTGTTGCTTCCCACTCTCCCACTCTTTTGCTCCCCACTCTCTCTTGCTTTCTCTCTATTTTGAAGATGCTGACTCTCTTACAGAACCCTAAATGTTCACAGAATTGAATCCATAGGTGGTTTCTAACCTAGTGACTGGCAAACATTTTAGTACAAATGGGCTGCATCATTACTTGGCACGTGGTTGGCTTGATAGAGCAAAAGGATTGAGGAAACACAGGAGTCATTCATTCATTTGCAGTCCCTTCATAGATGAGGATGACTCTCTTCCCCTGTGAAGGTGAGTCTGTAGTTGGCTGTACAGGCTGATGCAGCTACCGCAGGCTCTGTTACACTTGGGACAGAAGGTGGTCATGGGAAGGGGTGGGTAGGGGCGTTGGTATGGCACTGCACTCCATTTGCTCTTTGCGCCCAGCTTCCACTTTTTCCCCAATAGCAAGTCTCAAAGTTCTCAACACCTTTCCTGATGCACCTCCTCCACTTTGGATGGTCTTGGGCCAGTGATTCCCAGGCATCTGTGGGAATGGTGCACTTTGCCAGTGAGGCCTTGAGGGTATCGCTGAAGCACTTCCTCTGTCCACCCTGTCTCATTTCGGAGCTGGGAGTAGAGGACATGCTTGGGGAGACTCGTGTCAGTCATACGGATGATGTACCCAAAGCCATCGTAGCCGATCAAGGAGGGTCAGTGCCTCCATGCTGGGGATGTTGACCTGGTCACGAATGCAGGTGTTTGTGTGTCTGTCTTCCCAGCAGATTCACAGGATCTTGTACAGGCAGCGTTGGTGGTATTGCTCCAGTGCCCTGAGGTGTCTGCTGTGGACAGTCCACATCTCAGAGCCATGTAGAAGGGTGGGAAACACTGCAGCTTGATAGAACATGATCATAATAATAATTTAATGGTTCATAACCCATTCCAGCCCTGTCTGTAGCTATAGAGAGCAAGGAAACCATCCCCACATCTTTCCCTATTTGCTGTATGAAAATGTTCATAATTTGCAAAAAGCGCCTTACTAATCCCCCCTTTCACTTTCTTCGCTTCAGTGGAAATAATCCTTATTGTTAAATCTATCCTAAAATTAGAGTTTTCATTCTAGGCCTTACCACACAAGATGAGGGGACATTTCCAAGGAACCATCCACTAACACTTTACCCAAGTGGACCATGTATAAACTCAAACTGTGTGAATCAGCAGGTTATTGAACTGTGGAGGGCATCACAACCAAACCAAATCTGTCCCCACCCAGTGTCCACATTACCTCACCTTTCAATGGAGACCACTGGAAAACAATGAGAAGTGGGAACCATAATTGATACGTTATTACTTCTCAACCACTTGTACCCACTCTGGTGCTGCTCCATAAATGATCTGGCTTTTGTATCTAAAAGTTCTCTTGTCTGAAAGTATTGACAAAAGGAGAAATGACTAATGCCAGTTATTTTATGGGTTATATGAATAGACATAATTGATTTTGTCACTGGCATGGATAATTCAGATGGGGTTAAGGGCTCCAAACCAATTTGTTCCTACAGGCCAATTCTACATGATCTCAAGGTACGAGCTAAAATAGGCCAAATTTTAAATAATTCTGGCAGTCATCATGAGTGAGTCAATTACTGTAGGGGCGAAGCTGTTTGGATTACAAATAGAATAATGCAGTAAATATTGTCATGAACTGCAACAATCAAATCCAGCTAAGTACATTAATTAACAAAATATTAGAAGAGATTATTTGTGAGGGCTATATGAAAAGAATCTGATGAATGGAAGCTAATGTGGTATCAAAAGGTACGTATCCTGTCTGACCAAGTATCTTGACTTTCTTGACAAGGTGACAGGCCAACAGCACTGCACCTGCAGCGTATGGGCCAGAAAGTCTTTGATAATGTTCCACATGAAAGGATTCTATACAAGTCAATATGGTCAGAATGCAAGGTGAAAGCTGAAAGTGGATGAATTGAAGATAGGGAATAGAAACCATGGGCTAGGGATATTCTGAGCAGTGTGCCCCAATAAGTCCTTAATTTAGAAACACTATGCAAATGGATTAAACTGGCAGGTGATACTGAAAAAAAGGAAAAAGCAACCAAGTCCATTAAAATGGTATATCAGAACGTGGGAAATATTTATAATTATACAGTACTTCACTTATCAACTTCACAAAGAATGCTTTGGATATTCTTCAATCAATGAGTTCACGAGAGAACTTAAATAAATGAAGCAGCATATTGCTCATTCAACAAGATCCTTATGGAATTCTAAATGAATATTGCTCAACAGAGTCTCCAGGAGGCTGTCACAATAACGCAGGAAATACCTCACTTGCCAGAGTCTGCAAGTGACTCTGCATTTATATCAATATAGAAGTTCTCACACCCCTACTTTTATTGATAAACCTGCCAGTTGGACATGCTGGAGGCAGCACGGCATCTGAAATATGATCAATGACAAGGCCTTCAGCCACACAGTCTCACAGTCGATCTCTCACTAAACACTTTCCCCTCACTTCTTGCCTTGTCATAACCAAAATACTCCTTAAAATCTATTTCTTTGACCATATTTTCAGCTGCCTCCTGTTATCTTTCTCCCCTTTTTTCTGCTCCAGTCTCTCATCCTGCCAAACGCCTTAAGATGTTTCGCTTACTCGAATAGCACTTGATGAACGCAAGCCGTTTTGCTAGTTGATTTTCTGGAGGAAACTGGGAGGGTTATCATGGCTGAGGTGACCTGACACACTGTGGTTATGATGCTGCTGTCTAGTAATAGCAGAATCACATTAGAAAGGGCAGCATGTAGTGCCAGCATTATTAGTGCTTGAGACTGGCCCTTTAACAGTGGCTCTCCTCATCCACAAAATCTCTCATCCAGTGACATATAGCACTTGTCAATTTCAAGTCAATTTCACAGATTGAGAATTACCCAAGCGGTGAGCAGGCTGTGATTTGAAAGTGAGGCCCAACAGTAAACAGATTACTGCAGCAACAGAGGGAGGAAGAGCTGGCGTAAAAACGATGACGCCGATTTCAAACCAGGACAGTCTGAGTGACGGCCGACAAACTCAAAGAGGAAATCCAAACAAAGGAACTGCAAAGGGCTAACAGAAGATGCAGTGCGTCAGTGTTTGTAAAACGACAGTGTTTAACATTCCACCTGATAAATAGCAGATGTTTTTCTCTCCAGAGCTGATTCAGGAAACTACCAAAGTCTTTCCTATGCCAAGGCCTTTCCTATTCAGTCACATGGTTTTACCCGTAATGGTTTATGGTGTTCCTTGGTGAACATCTCGCATCTTGTTCTCTGCTGTCAATGATACTGAGGTATAACCCCACCCTTCAACAGCTCCCACAAATTCTAATGTGGCAACTCAGATAATGGCTGCCAACCAGCTGTTTCTGTGATGGAAAACTCCACTTGCCTGGATGAGTTCAACAACATCCATGAAGCTTGGCAGCATAAAAAAGCACAAGAATCCATTTAATTGGCACTAGTTACGGCATAGTATATACTCACCCCTTCTTACTCTGACAAACCGTGACAGTAGCATGCATGAAATACAGAATGCATTGCATCAACTCACCGAGGCTCCTGTGACAGCGCCTTCAAAACCCTCCAACATGTAGTAGACTGATGTGTCCCCCCACTATTTGCATATTCCCTCTCAAGTCACACACTATCCTGATGGGGAATTATATCAACATTCTTTCACTGTCCCTGCATCAAAACCCTGAAACTCCATTCCTAACCGGATAGCTGCAGGAAGGTCAGACTCCCTGTCAGAGAGTCCAGTGCCAGGGTCATAATCTCAGATTAAGGGTTGCCCATTTAGCATAGAGTAGAGGAGAAACATCTTCTCTCAGAGTGGTGTGAATTTATGGAATTCTTTACTGCAGAGGGTGGGTCATTAAGTATTGTCAAGGCTGAGATAGACAGATTTTTAATTAAAGGAAGGGAATCAGGGGTTATGGAAAAAAGGTAGGAAAGTGGAGTTGAGGGTTATAAGATCAACCACAATTTCATTGAATGGTGGAACAGACTCAATGGGCTGAATAGACTACTTCAGCTCCTATACCTTGCACACTTCTAGTCTAATGGCACTGTGGGTGTCCCTATACTACATAGGCTGCAACAGTTCAGGGGGTCACTCATCACCACCTATGAAGGGCAACTAGGGATGGTCAAAAATGCTGGCCCAGCCGGTGATGTCCACATGAATGAATAAATGTTTTTAAAAAGCAAGCTATTTAACCATCAGGGCAGCATCACAGCTGTTTTTGAATCTCTCCTGGAACATTTACACTTTCCAGTAGATGTCAATGGATTGTAATCAGACGAAGGGATACCAATGTGCATTTTCCCTCTTCCCCTGCCATACCCAGAACACTCTGATCAATCCGAACATGCCTTCCCACCTCGACTGGAGAGGCCAGACAATTCAGTTTGTGTCCCTCAGTTCCCTTTGTGATTTACTTGAGCTTTGAAGGGAACCCAAAGTGGTTGAGAACGAAATGTATTTCTGTCTGGAAGAGGTATCCTAGAGGCAAGAGGAGGGAACCAATCTGATCTGGGAACAATAATGACACTAGTTTCGGTCCTTCCGTCAAAATAACCCATAACGTCTGTCCATCAAAGCTGACAGGTTTAACACAGGGAGATGTAACAGTTGTTGCTTCAAAACATCTGCCCCATCTTTGAATCACAAAATGCTTAGAGCACTCAAGCAGGCCATTCAGCCCATCTCTGCAATATCACTTCAGTCTGTCCCCTTTGACAATTTTCAATCTTTTGAGCAATGTGTGAAGGCTGAATCTCACAGAGACGGTGTATGACTGGAAGCTCCCTTTCTGGAGTGAATCTTTTTTTCTCTCTCATCTCCCTTCTTGCTTGAATCCCAGTTTATTGACTTTCTTTTTGTTGGTTTTTAAAGAGAAAGCTGAATTGCTTCTTACGAGATCGGTTTTTCATGATTGCCTCAAACAAAAGATCCCAGTCCTACCCCCCAGCGAGAAGAGAAGAAAGGGAGAGAGAGCTCCCTTTCGTCAGCCCCTTCACCAGAGACATTCCAAGAGATATTTGAAAAGAATGAAGCAAGATGGTTTCTGCCAAACAAGAAAAGAAGGGGAAAGGTCATCATTCATTCCAGCAAACTTGCCAACTTTGTGTCTATCGATGGGGAGGAAACTCTGTGCATTGTGGAGGAAGACAAAGGGGCCTTGGACTGTCAGTCATTGGGGCTCATTTGCATTGCCTGTCAATCACAATTAGAAGGAATGTGTCAGTTCACCAGGGTCAAAGAGGCAACCAATAGACTTAAATAAATAGCGGCAGGTCTGGGCTGAAAAGCCAGGCCTGTGGTCAATGTAAGTTCCTCTTTTTGCTACTCCATCTGTCCATCTTTCCCCTGATAGATCTATCCATCAGGTCAAGCAATCCTCGCTGGTTGCTGCTCACTTTCTGACACAGAGCCCTGACTGACAGCAACGGGCTTTATTTCCCATCAGCAGCCAACAGCCTCGAACCCTCGAACAGCCTTCCCCGTCTCTCCCCTGATTAAAAGATAGCATCTATTGTTTCTCCCCAGACTGGAGTGTCTCCCTTGGCTTACTTGCAGTGGAGGGTGTAAGGGAAGTGTGGGCACTGAGGAGAATTCTGCTTTTTTAAAAAAAAATCTAATTCTGCTCCTTCTTTTGAAAACAAAGGCTCTGAACTCACCCAACATGGCAGAACGCAAGCCACAGTGTAATCAGCCAATCGTGAAGAGGATCGTCTGTGGAAAATTTGGAAATTTTCCCAAAAATATACAAACTGTCTGGGACAAGCACATAGCTGAAGCATGTTGTAATCTCATACGCCTGCCCTTCTAATCCCTTGAGACCTTTACTCTGCTCTGCATTCTCTTCTCTCATTCCCTTCGCTCTGGGCTCATTTTATTAACAGTTCTGCAGCAGCGGCCCCTTTCCCAGCCCCCCTCCCCGCTCTACTCCCAATCTCCTCCTACACATGTCAACCATTACTGGTTCTTTTAAACCATAACATTACATAGCAACAATGCCAAGCTTCTGTGAAATTATAACTAGCCCTCACCTGTGGGAGCGCCCCTCACCCCCTTGCTTAAACTGTGCTGTCTCCCTTTGCAGAGAACACAAATGCAAACATTCTTCTGATAAAACATTTCTGTTATTCCACAAAGGAAACCTAAAAGAGCGAATCCAGATCAATTTCTCATCTTGGTATGCACTTCTCAGCAAGTTTGGAATTTCTGGGACACCTCCCTTTCAAATAAAATGGAGGATCCAAGTCAAAACCAGACCCAAACTGATCTAATTCAATCTAAATGCCAGCAGTTAAATATTTTAATAGTTATCACTTGTGTTTGAAAGGAATAGTCCATGATCTTTTTTGAACTGACAAATTCAAGTTGGTGGGGAGTGATCTTATGCCCGAAACGTTGATTCTCCTGTTCCTTGGATGCTGCCTGACCTGCTGCGCTTTTCCAAAAACACATTTTCAGCTCAGGGGAGTGATCTTATGCCATTTCCCAATATATCTGTGAATTTGGAGAAAGTCTGGCCTCAAGGTGATTGTTGAGAGGGATGTTGTTTCTCTGGGTCCACAGACACTGCCAAATGAGACATTGAGTAAAGACAGAACCAACTGGACTACAGAATCCTTCTGTCTGTCCGACTAAGGCGTGGCATGGTGGCTTAGTGGTTAGCACTGCTGCCTCACAGCGCCAAGGACCCGGGTTTGATTCCAGCGTCAGGCGACTGTCTGTGTGGAGTTTGCACATTCTCCCCCTGTCTGTGTGGGTTTCCCCCGGGTGCTCCAGTTTCCACCCACAGCCCAAAGATGTGCAGGTCAGGTGATTTGGCCATGCTAGATTGTCCATAGTGTTAGGTGCATTAGTCAGCGAGAAATGGGTCTGGGTGGGTTTCTCTTTGGAGGGTTGGTATGGACTTGTTGGGCCAAACGGCCTGTTTCCACACTGTAGATAATTTAATCTAAGGCAACTTTTTCACGCAGAGGGTGATACGTGTATGGAATGAGCTGCCAGAGGATGTGGTGGAGGCTGGTACAATTGCAACATTTAAGAGGCATTTGGATGGGTATATGAATAGGAAGGGTTTGGAGGGATATGGGCCGGGTGCTGGCAGATGGGACTAGATTGGGTTGGGATATCTGGTCGGCATGGATGGGTTGGACTGAAGGGTCTGTTTCCATGCTGTACATCTCTATGACTCTATGACAGGGGAGACAAAGTAGATTGCTGTTCCAAAGTGGCAAGTGCAGGTTTTATGAGCTGATGATCTCCAGTGTGATGTATCTTTGAGGGGGACTTCTTAAAATCCTGTCTATCATTGTCTGCCATGTGACAGAATATGCTGCATAATCCCATGTACACTGCAGACAGAGTGGAGCAGCAGTGCTACAAAGTAGACAGATGGACTTCGTCTTCTATATACAATTGTATCTATATGGTCCTAGCTTCGAATGAATAACCCACATTCTTGTTCTACCACTCATTCTTGTGAGATTAGTATGGTTGTACTAAATAGAAGAACACAACAACCTCCTCCTGTGCTATTCGATGATGCAATGATTCTGTAAAATTGCAGATCTAAATGTGCGATTAAGAAGTGAAAGGGAGGTGTGGATGGAAGAGAAAAGGCAGGAAGTGCTTTTGGTAAATGGCAAAGATGGATCACTTTGCAACTAATCATGGAGTGGGGGAGCTTGCCCAACAGAAGAATTGACCCAATGTCTGACAAGCAACGCAGGAAGGGACAGAGGTAAGATGCCAGGAGCGTCCTCCCTCTGTTAATCCCTTTAAAGATGCAGCCCAAGGTTCTTTATGAACCAGACTACAATCCAGATCACACCGTAGGTGTACATCCCAGTGGGGCTGAATTTATTGCTTGCACTCAACATGGAACTCATGAGATGCATCAGTGAGTGTCGACAGATTGCAAGAGATTTCTGGTCCCAATAGAGTTGTAGATGTCTGGATCTCTAACCAATGGATCTGATCGACTTCACGTCCTAAATCCCAGTCTCTCAAACCCAGACAAAATGTTTAAGAAGCTTGCTGTCTGACATAATCTTCCACCTCTTGCCTTGAACTTGTCTTAAACAGTCCATGTTCTCATTGTATTAGAGAGAGGACTCATCACACCATCTTACACTCTAGATTACTTTTCAACAAGTCCTGAATACCTTTTTTGCACAAACAACACGCTTTTAAAACCCAATTTTGGCATTGTCTAACCAATGTATATTTATTTAATCGTCTTTCAACCTCCTATCAAACTTCTGTGTGGCATTGTATGCTGTGGGCCCTGGATCTGCCATCAGGGACTGATAGGTCTTTCAGCTCCTGGTAAACTATAAAAGCTGCCTGTTTAATGCTAATTCCCTTCTTTCAAAATGCCCTCTCATACTCACACATCATTCTGGGGAGGAGAGCGTATTTATGTACAGCAAGAGGTTTAATATGTTAATCTAGACGGGAGATGGTGCTGCATCTCTTGCTGAATGCTGACTCGGCTGTTGTATACAACCCTCACACAGTCCCTCCCCCACAACAGCATCCAACAGAGAGTGATTTGAAGCACTTCGTTCTATTTTTGACTCTTACGGACTGATGTTTGCATATATTTGCATATCCTGTGTGAATTAAGGCATGAATATGCAGATGAGTGTGCTCCACCATGCCAGAGGTGAATTTCTTCTTTTCTAACCTTGTGGCTTCAGCTGAGTGCACACAACAGGCAATCCCATCAGGCCTTGCCTGGAGATGATACAGGAGGAAGCAGCTTGCCCTGGTGGATGATGGGATAGCACCCCTTGTCCAACCCTTCAAAGACAGAATGCAGGGAACATAATACAATGGGCCTCACCCAATGGATGGATGCCCCTTTTTTGTACAGCTACTGAGTGTGTCTTGGCTCATGTAGCTTCTTCAACTGAATTAAATTACTTGTAAGTACAGTGATAGGAAACCATATGAGTGGAATGTGGCCACACTGAATTCATTATGCATCAATGTTATCTCCTTCACTACCCATGTTGTTGCCTCCCACAGCACTCCGCTTGTGGTAAAGCCTCTGCATTATTGCAGCATGCTACGCCAGAATAGTAAGATCCCAGAATGAGCATGGACTGAAGTCAATGAGCAGCTGCTCTGTTGTTAGTGACTGAGTTAAGGGAGGGCTTCAGGCTGGAGGCATCAGAAGAACTGTCTGTTCTTCTTCAAACAAGATACATTAATAATCCTGCAGGCCACTGACAGGATGTGAGTTATGTTTGAACTTTACAGTCCTTTTACAAGGTAGGGAATATCTTTTGAGATTTCACAGGAACACCCAGAAACATTATGATTTCAAAGGGATTCCTTCACATCTCAGGACAGACAGGAAGGGGAGAGAATCCAGCTGTTACCCTGTTAAGCTGTGGCTTTCACAGAGACTAGTTGTCACACTGGCCTTCTGCCTCAGAGCTTAGCACTGCCCGTGTGTTCTACTGAACCAATACAGAATGATTAAGAGCCACAGAGGCAAGTCTTGGTATACCCTGTTGCTGATGATGTGTGAGAGCAAATGATAGCTTCAGTCAAGCCTGTCTTTGGACTGGGCTTAGTCCAACTCATTTATAAAGAAGCACAGTGTAAAATGCAGCACGCAGAGACAGACCTCTTCATAAACTGGCTCCACGCCAACCTATCTTTCATTTCCTTCAAACGTCTTTGTTGTGGGTTTTGTGGTTCGGATAGGCATGGGCATACCTACGGACCCCATGCTTCTTACAATCTGCGCTCACTGTAGAGTTTCTCAATGAGTAATGTTGAGCAGGGCAATTCATTAGTGTTAGAATTCTGTTATTGAACCCCTCTCACAACAGCAGGAATATGCACAGCATAGTGCATCTCAAAACACTCACCAGGATGGAGAAAACTCCAAAAATAAACCTTCTGCCAGACTAAACTATACAACAAGCAATTCAATATTACATTGAAGGCTTTCTTATGAGCTGTTGTTCAGTCACATAGCAGCAGGCTTATGCTATTGTAGTATTACACATGACAGGGCCACACCATCACTCGATGTGAGTCACACAGAGACAGGCTACTCAATTGATTGGTTGTCAGTCACACAGCGATAAGTCCACGCTATCATGAGGTCAGCTGGTCATATTGTCGAATCTCTGTACAACCGCAAGGTCAGTCAGTTCCACAGTAAAAGGCTACAGCTGTCAATCACACAATGGCAGGACTGTACTCTCGTGTGGTCAGTCAGTCAGTCACACAGTTACATGGTTGTATTGTGGGGTCAGTCAATCAGGTAGTCACAGAATTGTACAGCTGCACAAAGCATTTCCACAGCCCAGAAAACTCAAACTGCATCTCTGACTGTCTATATGTATATAGTTATTTTTATGAATAAAGCATATTTTTGAAATTTAAAAAATCTGTATGTACAATACTTAGCAAAGAGTTTATGAGGTAACCATGCTGACTTAGTGAAGACCATTTCTTCAGTGATCTTAGAATCAATTACCCAGGATTTTGGCAGCAGTGTAAATGAACTGTTTAGGTCCAGTTTATTAAAGTGTGAACTGATCAGTAAGTAAGAGAGGTACAACACGGGGTAAAGGCAGCCGTAGGAAATGCAGAGAGATTAAAAGATTAGTGAAGAGGCAAAAGTTTCAATTGGATAAATGATTGGAACATGCATCTGGAAGCAGTGGGCTCTCTTTCCAACTCTCCTCACTCTCTAAGTCTTGCTTGGGTCTGGTTCTATGGATGCCAGCAATTTCACTGACCATGAAATATGCGTGAGCCAAGATAATGGATATCAACCAGCTATTCGGCAAGAGATGGCATCATTTCAGAAACTGAGCATGCCCTCTCACACCCATACTTATGGACGTATGCAAACAAATACACACATGTGCAAATATAAAAAGATCCATGTTCCAAACACCCCAGCAGGGATAACATTTCAGAGTGGGGACACTCAATGCTGTTCCTGCCTGCATAATAGAATAGCCATTGCTCTTTGCTGCTGCCTGTCCTCTGTCAGGGTCAACCCTGCAACAGCCTCAAGGGGGATGCATTGGACAGATATCAGTAGGGATGGAGCTAGATTAGCTGAGCACTGGGAAAGATTTGGCCTACCTCCTGATGTGCCAAACTACCTCAATTTAATGACTGTCAACACTGAACATTGACAAAACTAAAGATTTTTTTTTAATTGAATGTGTTTTGTAGAACATTGAATTGAGTTCGGGACTGTTTCAGTGATCAGAAATCATTCATCATTCAGGACCTCCACCACTCCAGACATTTCTCTATCTCCTTGCAGGCTAAGGGTTATCTCTCCATGAGGTACAGATTGGATTGAGAACACTGTTCGAGATTCAATCCCTGGCCTGTGCTCAATCAGCTAAATTGCCGGGGTTGGGCGGGAGTGGGGTGGGGTGTTCTTGTTAATGTGCTGGTGAGCAAAAAAACAATTGCAGGAACTTCCAATGCCCTTCCTTGGATACCCAGCAGAAAGTGCTTCAACAGCGTCATGCTAAATTGGGAAAGCCCCTACACTATCTGTCTACAGTTCCCCCTGACCCCGTCTGCCCTCCCCAGTGGTTGCACACTGTACATTGTCTGTGATCATGTGTTCAGTGAACCATCAGAGTAAATTCAAAGCTGTGGGACTGTATCACAGTTGGAATCAGTCTTTAAAGATAGTATATATGAGTCCTGGAAACCTATATTTATACAGTGGTTTTAGCACAGTAACCTGTCCCTAGGCACTGCACAGCAGCCTAAACAAGCACAAACATTACCAAGCTGCGTAAGGAGATATTTGACCAAACCTTTAGCAAGCAGGCAGACTTTAAGAAGATAGACAGAAATCGCTAGAGAAACTCAGCAGGTCTGGCAGCATCTATGAAGAGAAAGCAGGGCTAATGCATCAGGTGCAGTGATCCTCCTTCAGAACAGCTTTCTCTCCGTGGATGCTGCCAGACATGTTGAATTTTTCCAACAATTTCTGCTTGTGTTTCAGATCTCCAGAATCTGCAGGGTTTTTTTATTGGAAGGTAGACTTTAATAATCGCCTTAATGTTTGGGGAGGGGAGCGGATAGAGTGGTGGTAGTGGGGGGGTGGGGTAAGGGGGAGCGAGTGTAGGTGAGCTGAGCTGATTGAAGGAAGGAATTCCAGAGTTTGGGGCCCAGCCAGCTGAAGGTATAATAAAGATGTAAAACCTTGTATAATATATATATATATATATCCATTTCTTAAACAAACTGCAGTATTTGTGTAGCGAAAGAATGTGACTTGCTCGGCTGGTGAGGAACTGTGCACAGCATTGCATCTGAGAGCTGTGCAGTGAGGGAACTGTAATGCTGGCATGAAAGCCACACAATCCACTCCTCAATTCCAGGTCAATTTCACTTCTTGAAAATCCCAATCTTCAAGTAATCACCCAGACTGAGACGCAAGCCTGTCAGTAAACAAATGACTGCAATGAAATGGAAACAACTTTTACAAGAAAAATGAGCAGGCTTCCACAGTCAGTGGGAAGGCCTGGAGTGGGGGTGGGGAGGGTAAACTCTTAACACTGTGTTGTAAAAGGCCTGTAACCACCTCATAATAACCATCTTTTATTCTGAAGGTGTGTAGCCAGTGGAATGAAATTGAAAAGCCTGCATTTGTATGACATTATGGTATGTGTCCCACCGTATACCTGTAAGTAAATGACTTTAATTGCACAATTAGGAATCAGAGAGGACTGATGCTATGATTTGAAACAGTTAAAACATTCTTGTTTTGAAATGGCAGCTCCATCGAGTTTGAAAACCTTTCAAGGTCACAAGCTTCCCAGTAAACAAGGACAATCAACCTCTGACCTTCCTCAAAGACAGGATCGGTAATAACCTATTGGAAACCACTGGCACACGTCGAGATTAAAAATACCCTGGCCTTGGCCTTGGGTTAAAAGGTGCCTTTCCCATAATAAATCAACATGGAGCTGATACAGACCTGATACAGCAGGTGATCAGCTTGCTCACGGTGGGAGTAGGGTGGGCAGGGAGTGTGGAACTGTGAAGATAGCTTGACAATAAATTGTGGCAAGTTCCACTGGGCAGAGTAGGTGGTGAATGTAACAGTGTCGCAGGAGAACACCAGTTTTCAGGTTTTGAGCCCTGATTGGACAAAGCATTTCCTGTGTCAATAGGAGGTAAAGGATCAGTAAAAGGCAGTGATCTGCTGAAGTATTTTGGGGGTTGGGGTGAAAGGGAGTGGAGAAAAAGCTTGGGCGAGGGGCACAGGGAGTTATCCATCATGGATTGCCATCTCCCGTCAACATAAGGTGATTAAATGAAAGCACAGCAACAACCAAATTGTAATAACGTCGTAAATCAGAATAGCAGCGTCATTTCAAACTGATTAGTGAGAATGTGTGACTGACGTTGACTGCGTGGCTACCACAAGATGTAAATAATCAGGTAACCTTGATTTGTTTTATCATCATACGCACATAGTGATTAAACATTAGATCACCAATGTTCTAGCCTCCTACTGTGGTGGAGGAGCCAGAATAAATGAGCACAGAATGTACTGAAAGCTGTGTCTTAGGCACTCTGATCCAAACTGCAAAGCCAGCGGACTCTGACAATACAGGCTGACATTCCTCAGCACAAGGAATGTGCCAAAATCAACCAGAGTGAGGCTTCCCTTGGCATCGATCCAAAATTAGGCCACACCAGTCAAAGTGAAAACATTTACACAGCTGGGCCCCAAGCCTGCTCATTTCAAAAGTTCTGTTCAGAAGTTAAAGCTGTCCCTAACACAGCGTTGTACCCACCAGATCTCAACTCAGCAGCAAACCTGACTATGTAGGGATCAGCTACCCAGGTGCCACTCCAGCAAGAATACCTGGAGTGTTCTCGCCAAATTGACATCAGTGAACCCAATATTGGCAATGTCATTGACAATGAACCATAATACTATATATCACAAAGTTCTGTCAGCAGTTACAAATAGGGAGCGAAGCCCAGGTATCTGCTGCAACAACAGTGTCCTATTTAACAGAAGCATACACTTACCATTTCTGTTTTCAATTCCCTTCACAATAAATGTCAATGTTCTATTTAGCTTCCCAATCACTCACTGAACCTATAAGTATCATTTTTCAAATCATGCACCATAACTTCCAGGCCCCTCTACATCTCAAGACCTCTGCAATCTCTCCCCATTTAGATAAAATGCTCCTTTTCATTCTTCCTTTTTTATTCAACATCAAATCTCAATGTCTAATTATCTCATGTCGATCCAATAGCCAATGTGTGTGAAGCTCAGAGGATGCTGTCTGCTCATCACCTGCAGCCTAATGATGGAAGAAGATTTCTGCTGTAAAATGGCCCTATTTCCTGGATTAAGGTTATTAAGCATACAGATGGGTGGGGAGGTGGTGCTGCAACATGACTGGCACAGATTTGTTTGCAATGATGCAAAAAGGACCCTGAGGTCCTAAAGATGAAGAATGCTCATTGCTTCGGGCCTTGAATTCAGCTAAGGTCTGACACAGTTATAGTGCTTGAGGCATGTACAGAAGGGGTAAATGCCTCAACTAGCCTCTCTCCCTCAATCTGTCATTTCGGCATTGTATTTCTACTCCAGGGTCTTCCAACCTTTTTAATCCCTGTAGTCAGACACAGAGGAACTAGGCAGGGTATTTGGATAACATATACCAGGTATTGCCCTGTTGGAATTTACATTCAATGGTCAAAGGTGCGATGACCAGTACTTAACTAAGGTCAGTTTGGTGATGCAATCATAAGATTTCATCCACACTTTCCACCACAATTGAGCTGAATTCTGATGTGGAAACTACATCCCCAGGGTGTCACTGCAGTATGTTGTCCAGCTCAGAAAGCCTATGTTCCCAGATCTGAACAATGCAAACTAGTCTAATTGTAACATTACTTAAATTTCACAGGATTAAATTGTTTTCAATTGAGAAACCAAATCCAACATCTCTTTCTTTTCTCCTCAAATTTTATTTTCTTGCCATCGTGTTCATCAAATTCTTTTCCATAATTAGAGTCATTAAATATATTTTAAATACAGCTCAATACTCCAAGGTATTCCCTTTCCAACCAACTCCAGCTGATATGCTTTCATTGGTGATATTCTAGGCAACATGAAGTGGAGCCTGTAAACGTTCAAGAGATTTGGTTACAACATGCAACAGGCGCTCAAAATAAATATTGGAATAACCTAATAGCAAATGATTGCATCTGCTCTGAAAATAGAAGTGAGCAAATAGAGTGCCAAAGTATGGCATCTGCATTGGATAAAGCTGAGCTCACACTTCAATGTGGCTGTGTTAAGATCCCTTGCTGTTCAGAAGCATCAAGGGATCAATGTTGAATACCAAACATGCTTTATCTAATTAGTCAAATAATCTGAAGAACAGCCACAATCAACATTTCTTTTTAATCCGTTCAGAAAATATGGACATGGCAGCAACATTGCCCACTCTGAACTGTCCATGAAAAGCCAGTGTTGGGTTGCTTTTTTGAGCCACTTCCCATCCATGGGGTGCAGGTACACCCAAGGTGTTGTTAGAGAAGGAATTTCAAGGTTTTCATCCAGTGACAGTGAGGGAATGTCAATTTGTTCCAAATCCGGATGGTTTCTGACTAATAAGGGGCGTCAGGGGAGCTTACATGTGGTGCTGTTCCGATTCAACTGCTGTCTTCGTTATTTTCGGTAATAAAGGTCATTTGTTTGTAAAGTTAACTCTGTTTCTCTTTCCACTAACACTGCAAGACCTGCTGGGTTTTTTGAGTGCTGTCTGTTTTTATTTCAGATTTCCAGCATCTTCACTGCAGTGTTTTGCAGTTATGTAAACAGCCGCAATTCTTAGCTTTGATTCACAGAGCTGGAGGTACCATGCTGGGGAATGATGAAATCAGATGGGGAAACGGAGGGTCGGCAGTACCAAAGACATTTCAATAACAGATTCTTTCAACTCTAGGAACTGCAATTGAAACTAAAGAACCAAATTCTGGTCTGTTTAAAAAAAGAGAGTGAAACACAAAACCTTACCATGAAGATCTCAATCCTTTGTTAGTGTGGTTTACTTTTACCGACTTATGAGAAGGGGGAGGGGCGGCACAGTGGTTAGCTCTGCTGCCTCACAGCACCAGAGACCTGGGTTCAATTCCCACCTCAGGTGACTGACTGTATGGAGTTTGCACATTCTCCCCATGTCTGCGTGGGTTTGCTCCGGTTTACTCCCACAGTCCAAAAATGTGCAGGTCAGGTGAATTGGTCATGCTAAATTGCCCGTAGTGTTAGGTGTAGGGGAATGGATCTGGGTCGGTGTGGACTTGTTGGGCCGAAGGGTCTGTTTCCACACTGTAAGTAATCTAAATCTAACAAGTCATTCAGATGCATCAAACCTCAGATCAAGAGAGTTTGGGAAATAAAGACAAGACCTGCCATTGATGTTTACACATTAATTTTTTTTTAAATTTGGAAAATTTTGGCATATTCTCTTCTTTCATAGATTTACTTCTGTCATCAAGTCCATTTATATAAATGAGTTGGATGTAAATGTAGGAGGTATGGTTAGTAAGTTTGCAGATGACACCAAAATTGGAGGTGTAGTGGACAGCAAAGAAGGTTACCTCAGATCACAACAGCATCTGGACCAGATGGGCCAATGGGCTGAGAAGTGGCAGATGGAGTTTAATTCAGATAAATGTGAGATGCTACATTTTGGAAAGGCAAATCAGGGCAGTACTTGTACAATTAATGGTAAGGTCCTGGGGAGTATTGCTGAACAAAGAGACCTTGAAGTGCAGGTTCACAGTTCCTTGGAAGTGGAGTCACAGGTAGATAGGATAGTGAAGAAGTCATTTGATATACTTGCCTTCATTGGTCAATGCATTGAGTATAGGAGTCAGGATATCATATTGCAGCTGTACAGGACATTGGTTAGGCCACTTTTGGAATACTGCATTCAATTCTGGTCTCCCTGCTATAGGAACGATGTTGTGAAACTTGAAAGGGTTCAGAAAAGATTTACAGGGATATTGCCAGCATTGGAGGGTTTGAGCTATAGGGGGAGGCCCAACAGGCTGGGGCTGTTTTCCCTGGAGTGGAGGCCTAGTGCTGATCTTATGGAGGTTTATAAAATCATGAGGGGCATGGATAGTGTAAACAGACGAGAACTTTTCCCTGGGATGGGGTGTGCACAACTCAGAGGGCAGGAGTTTAAGGTGAGAAGGGAGAGATGTAAAAGGGACCTCAGGGGCAACTTCTTCATGCAGATGTGGTGCATGTATGGAATGAGTTGCCAGAAGAAGTGGTGGAGGCTAGTACAATCGCAACATTTAAAAGGCATCTGGATGTGTATATGAATATGAAGGGTTTGGAGGGATATGGGCCAAATGTTTGCAAATGAGACTAGATTAATTTAGGATATCTGGTTGGCACGGACAAGTTGGACTGAAGAGTCTGTCTCCATGATGTACAGCATTATGGCTCAAAGACCCACTTTAACGCTGTTGTATTCAAAAGTTATACATCAGAACCAGGAATTCTGGAGCATCATTTTGTTACAAGTCTAGTTCTGTCTACACTGCCGAATGGTTGACTTAGAACATAGAACATAGAACAATACAGCGCAGATCCAGCCCTTCAGCCCTTTATTTTGCGCCGACCTGTGGACTATTCTCAGCTCGTCCCCCTACACTATCCATCATCATCCATGTGCTGATCCAAGGACTGTTTAAATATCACTAATGTGGCTGAGTCAACTACATTGGCAGGTAGGGCATTCCACGTCCTTACCACTCTCTGAGTAAAGAACCTAACATCTCTAACATCTGTCTTAAATCTACCACCCCTCAATTTGTAATTATGCCGCCTCATACAAGCTGATGTCATCATCTGAGGAAAAAGACTTTCACTGTCTACCCTATCTAATCCTCTGATCATCTTGTATAAAGCATGGATTGGATGAACAATAATGATGGTTCTGCAGTCCAAAACAAACCAAATAAATGCAGTACAGGATAATCACAGAGTAAAGCCTTTACTATAACTTTCATCAAACGTTCCAGATCAGGTACAACACTGGATAAAGTACTTCCAGGTCAAATATATCATTAGTCTGAAGCACTGCCAGGGTGAAAAGTCCCACGTGAAATGTCAGCTCACGTCCTAGTGTGTCCATAGTTCAACATTGCTCTCATGCACCAACTGTTATCACTACATTAGCAATCTCATTTAGAAAGTAGTTGAACCACAAATGTGAAATTGGTGTCTTGAAGAATGCACCTTGAAGATTAAAAGGAAGACACATGGTTGAAGCAGGAGGGAGGTACGCTTCATCCTGCATCTGACCTCAAAGTACTTGATGCTGAAACTCAATAAAAATCTTGGAAAGTGTTCCCTTCTGTTAAGGAAAATTGCATGAATTGGATCTTGAACCGCCTGATAGCTGCCAGTCCATCATCATCTCTGGCTGTTCCTCAATTTGTAGATGACATTGATACCAAGTCAGCTATTTTCTCCATGCGGCACAGTGGTTAGTACCAGGGACCTGGGTTCAATTCCAGCCTCAGGCAACTGTCTATATGGCATTTGAACATTCTCCCCGTGTCCGTCTGGGTGCTCTGGTTTCCTCCCACAGTCCAAAGATGTGCAGGTTAGGTGAATTGGCCATGCTAAATTGCCCATAGTGTTCAGGGATGTGTATGTTAGGTGCATTAGCCGGGGTAAATATAGGATAGGGGGAATAGGTGGGTGTGGACTTGTTGGGCTGAAGGACCTGTTTCCACACTGTAGGGATTCTATGTGATGGTGCAGGCAGATTTTCCATCCAAAGGTTATTGGGCACTTTGACAGAATGTCCCCTGAGGGTGTGGAATCTGCAGTGCAGGGTTTGCTTCTTTTTCTTTCTCTCTCTGCCTCATCATTAAAACATTTGAGTGAAGGATTAAGTTGACACCATTTTGAATGAGTGTTAGAACGTTCCTCCCAGTCATTGATGTCAATAACTGTCCCCCTTTACTAAGAACTTCAGAGGGTTTTTGTAGCGTTTTCTTTGTCCTCCCCAGGACGGTTGGCCATTTGAGAGTTGAAGTAAAGGGATCTGGAATGGGAGTCACTTTTTAGCTGGACAGTCCTCCCATTGAGTCCATTCTACCATTTTGGACATTCCGAAATAATAATATCATCTCCAATATCCTTCTTCTAGTGTTTATCAAATGGAAAATTACTGCACCCATCTCCACATCTCAGTAGGTATTGGGACCTAAGTGTCAAAAGATATTCCCTGGGGAAAATAAACTGGATCACCTTGGACTGACAATGATTGTTGAGTTGATGACCTAATATTCTCCAATTGGGCACTTTCACAGCTGAGTTTTGCTTGTTTTTCTCACCCGAATTGTGAAAGCAAAGACCGAACATAAAGGATGGTGATGAAAGAGGAAGAGAGTGTCCTTTCAGCTGTGATCCTGGGTTCAAATTCAATAAAAATTACTGGCTACGACACTGCTCTGGTCTGCCGGCTGAGGCTCCAATAAAATCTGAGCCACCTAAACACAGTTTATTGCAAAGACACACAGCAGAGAGTATTGCTTGAGGGACGGGTAACAGCTGCTGTGGGCAGAAGCAAAAATCACCCGTTGGAATGTTTGTCTTGAGGCTGGAGCACACTGTTGGAGTTACAAGTTTACTCTGTAGCTGAGCCAGGCTCTTCCATACCTGGGATTTAGAAAGGGCTCACATTCTTTCAGTTTGCTAGGTACAAAAACACAAGTCTCAGCTTTTACAAAAAAAAACTAACATTACACACGCAAATAATTTCAGACTGGAAAATATATGACAGGTCTGGTCAATTTCCTTCACCTCCTACATAACGTAAAGTGATGTACTGTAGTGCAATCTTTGCTGAGCAAGGCTACCTAACTGCTTTAATGCTTTCAAAGACCCTTGACAGCTCAAAATAAAGTCACTTGACACTGCTGCACACGCCCAGCAGACAATCAAGGTGTTAATGTCCTTAAGTTTGAACCTTGTAACTCCAATCTCCAGTACGTGCTCAGAGATCAGAGTCTGCATTGGAAATTTCTCAAGACTGAAAATTTCCTTCCCTTTGTAATTGGTCACTTCGTAAAAAAAAAACATAAATTATTGCCAGCAAAATTTTATATTTGTTTGATTTATGTAGAAAGGAAATTGAGTGTTATTTGTCTAATGCTTTTCAATGATGGTGCTCTTGGGGATTGCTGCAGAGGTAAGCAGACTTGTCAAGATGAACGGCTGTGCCTGAATTCTTGCATTTTTGTTTCTGTAATTGTCAACCTGGTTGCCGTTGAGACGTGTTTGTAGGGAGGACGGGAGCACAGAGAAGCAGAACATCCCCGATAAAATAGTAATGGGTCAGCAGCAGGGTGCATAAGAGATGAGAGGGGGTTGGAGCGTAGATGAATAGGGGAGATCTTTGCTGCATATTTCAAATGTTGGACCTCCTCTACTGCAAGCTGTTTGGCCGCTTCCCCCGGGAGATGAATCAGACAAGCCTCTCTCGCTGTACTTCGATCCCCCGGGCATTTCCTGTCCTCAGTCTATTGCCGACGTACCTCAGCCAATTAAAATACATGATCTCACCTTGGGTTAATGAGAACACCTATCTCTCTCTCTCTTTCTACTCCATGTTTCTGCAGCCCCACATGTCACCCACAAAAAAAAGTTGACTAGCAAAAGGGACAAGTGTTTGAGCTAACGGTGATTCCTCCAAGTATCCCTTGGGCTACAGAAACCGAAAAACAAGGCAGGAGCTGTCAACACTTGGGAACTGTTGAATACAGTTTGCAGTCTTAGTGCAGCCTCTCTCCAGTTTGTATCTGTTAACCAACACAGATGTAATACATACAGAAAAAATACAATTGAGATTTCAGATTGATCACTGATTTATTGCGAAGTTTAATCGTTTTTCATGTCGACATAAAACCGCTGAACAGTTTCTGGCTTCAGATTTCAAAATAAATATTGTACAATCATATCAAACGATATCGTTTAATTTTAAAAAAACACAATTTGATTGTTATTAATTGCCATCCAATGATGAATCAATTTATTACGGCCGCTGAGAAGTAAAGGCAGTTTGATGAGCAATGTTAATTGAACTGGAATAATTAACCCTTTCTCTTGAGTTTTGGGTGAACAGTCAAGTTTTTGTTTTGGTTCATCCCTTTCCGAGCGCTGCTCCTTCATCAGGTAACTTCACCTGACAAAGTGGCAGCACTTTGTAAGCTTGTGATTTCAAATAAACCTGATGGACTATAACCTGGTGTCGCGTGACTTCTAATGTTCACCACCACAGCCCAACATCGGCACCTCCACACTACTCCCTCGGCTAGCAGTCTTTTCCTTGTGAGCCCAAAGCGTGTTAGAAAGTCAGTTTTGTTAAAGGTTAAGCTGAATCCCGTCTGTAGACTCATCAGGGTCGAACTCTGGTGGTTGGGTTTTGAATAAGTTCCCTTTCTTGAGCCCAAGTGCACTTACATCAATATTAACCTGTCAAATAATGGCCTCTGCTTCTGAGATTTTCTACTCAGCACAGACAGAGAATAACACTTGTGACTCTCTTAGGAGGCTCCCTGCTGGGTTGTTTATTTGTTGGGTCATTGGGTTATTACACTGCTCCTTCTGTAAGCCAAATTCATAGGGAAGTGGTGCTAAGTTTTCCAATAGATAATGAGAATTAGACCTCTGTCCTCCACCACTGAGAAAGCCAAGAGAGAAGTGACTGTTAGGCGATGTGATGCAGAAGCTGTCTCTTAAGCAAGTGATGAGCGTGAAGAGTCGACTAATATCTCAATTGTCTTGTTGCTTATCTCTATTTAGAGCCCACTTTCCAATTAAAAATAGAGTCAACACAGACCAGTTTGTGTTGAAGTGGGGATTCTGTGAGTCGAACTGAAGAGCAGAGAGAGTGTTGTGATCCAAAACATATGAACATACAAAATCAGAGTGGATGGAAGCCATTCAGCCCCTCATACTTGCTCCTCAATGAGATCATACCTGATCTGTTTGTGTTTTGAATTCCATATTCCCTGATAACCTTTGATAAACCTATTTAACAAGAGGTACCACTTCAGCCTTCAAAGTGCTCAGTGACCCTACCTCCACTGGTTTCTGAAATAGAGACTTCCAAACTCACAATCCTGAGAGAAAAAAATCTCATCCATGTCCTCAAAGGGTGGTTCCTAATTTTGAAACATTGGCTCCAGTTTTGGACTCACGCAGGAAAAGAAACCTTCTTTCTATGCCTAACTTGTTAAGATTTTTCAGGACATTTTATACGTCAATCAAATCACCCCTCTCTCCTCTAAGCTCAAATGAAAGCCCATTTCATCTGACCTCTCCTCATAAAACAACCTGACCATTCCAACTATTTGTCTCTGCACCATGAGCACTGCATTTACATCTTTCTTTAAATAAGTACACAAAAACACACTCAGTGCTTGAGATGTGGACTCACTAATGCTTTGTTTAATGGAAGCAAAAATCCTTACTTTTATATTCAATTCCACTCATAATAAAGAAGAGCATTCCATTGGCTTTTTTATTTATTTAAGTTATAGGTGGTATTTTCTGGTCTGATAGTACCTTTCCAGAAACCAACAAATTTTGGGAAATTAACACCAATGCACCTCTTTTAAGATTAGAGGATGAAGACCACCAGGATCCAAGGATCTGTTAGCCAATACCTCCATTAATTTGCTCAGTAAAACCTCTCTAGTGATTGTAATTTCATCATGCTGCTTTCTATCTTCCACCTGCTGATTTACATGAATTACTGCTAACCTTTTTTTATCCTCTATAGTGAAGCCAGAGGAAAAATATTTATTCATTTCATCTCCTACTATTATTATCTGATATTAACTCCCATTTTGACTCTCTCGTCGACAAGCAGACACTAATGAACTTTTCCTTTGTAAATATACATAAAAAACTTTGCTAGTTGTTTTTACATTGCTGGTTACTTTCCTCTCAGATTCTAAATTCTTTATCCAGATTAGTCTTTCAGTTATTTTCTGCTGGTCTTTGTATTTTGTTCAATTATCTGACCTGCAACTTATTTTGCATGATCATATGCCTTTTCTTTAAATGTGATGTTTTCCTTAATTTCTTCAGTTAAGCGTGAATGGTGGTTTGTCCCTTTTAGAATTTTTCTTTATAGTGGGAATATATTTATTCTGAGTATTCTGAAGTATTGCCTTAAATTTCTACCACTGCCTCACTATGGATCTCTGCCTTAGCCTAGTATCAGGTAACAAAGCTTCCATGTTTACATAGTTGCCTTTATTTAAGTTTAGTACACTAGTTTAAGACCCAATCATCACTGTTTCAATTGAGCGTAAAGTTCAATCATGTTGTGGTTATTGCGATCTTGGCACTCCTTTACTATGTGATATTTAATTAAGCCTGTCACATCACACAATACCAAGTCTAATGTAACCTGCTATGTGATTAGTTCCAGAATGGGCTCCTTGAAAAAATTATCTAGAACCATTTCAATGGACTCTTCTTCAGACTATCATTGCCAATATGATTTTTACAGTTTATATGTAGATTAATATAACACATGTATTTTACTGCCCTTTTATTTCAAGCACCCAATTTTTTTTCTGTATGCTTCACCCAACACTGTGGTTTTTGTGAGGATGACAGTAGACCAATCCCACTAAAATGTGCTTCCTTCTCCTGCTTTTTCTCATCTCCACTTATATAGATTCTATATCCTGATCTCTGGTACCAGAATCATCTCTAACTATTGCACAAATGCCACCCTTAAATTAACAGTGTGATCCTTCCCCTTTTATCTCAATTCATATTCTTCTTGCATGTCATATATCAATCAATATTCAGGTTCCAATCCTGTCATCATGCAGCCACATCTCAACAATGGCTGTGAGATTACATTCATTTACTTTTGAATCATATTATAAATTTGATTACTTTTCAATGAATTATACATGCATTCAGATACAGTTCTATCTTTGTTATCTTTGTAACATCTAATTTTGAATGTTGGTGTTTCTTTGGTTTGCCCTCTCTGTCTCTTCCTGTCATTTTCTGACCTTCATTTCTGGTGTTACTATTATGCTCTCCTGCCTTTACACCACTTTTGCATCTGCCCAAGCTTAATCCCTCAGCCCCATTTGTTTCATTTACAGCTCTGTCTAATTTCCTAGTCATACAGTCTACTATAACACTGTTTCTAGCACAATTCTGACAATCCCAACTGTACAGCTCCCATTTTCTCCTGTTCTGATGCCACTGCCCACAACCTAGAATTCTCTTCTTCCACATCATTCTCTGAACCAAATTTTAATTTCACTAATTTTATGTGTCCTCTGCCAATTGACACATGGTTCAGGTTGTGTTCTTCAGTTTGGTGCCTAGTTCCTTATACTGTCCAAGCAGAACCTTGTTCATTTTCCTGCCCAAGTTGTTGGTGCCTATATGGACCATGACAAGCGGATCCTATCACTCCCACTCCAAATTTCTATGCAGTTCTGGCACCAGGTAGGTAATATGGCCTTTTGGACTCATACTCTTGGCTGCATAGACATTATCTATCCCCCACACTATACTGTCCTCAACTATTTCTCCTCCTGTACTTGAATGGCCTCCTGTTCAATGATTTGGACTTGCTGGTGTTGGACTGGGGTGTACAAAGTTAAAAATCACACAACACCAGATTATAGTCCAGCAGGTTTATTTGGAAGCATTAGCTTTCGGAGCACTGCTCCTTCATCAGGTGGTTATGGAGTATAAGATCATAAGATGTCTTACAATCTTATACTCCACAACCACCTGATGGGGGAGCAGCACTTCAAAAGTTAGTGCTAACAAATGAACCTGTTGGACTATAACCTGATGTTGCGTGATTTTTAACTTCGTACTCAATGGTGCCATAGTTAGTTAGCTCATCCACCTGCAGCCCTCACATACATCCAAAACAAGTAAAAAGAATCTTCAACTTGATGCAGACAATTGTAAAGACGGAGGCTGCTGCATTCCTGCTCTCTGATTCCCCTTGCCAGCCTCATTTAAAGTCACCACCTCCTTCTCCTGACTATTGACCAGCATAAACCCTGACCTAATGCGGTTTGAGCTGCAAATATTTACTGAAGACAAGTTTGCCCTGGATCACATTGGCACCCCACGCACTGCAACTGTGACATATCACTTACCTACCATTCTTAATACATTTTTGTTACTTTAACTGAAACAATCTATTCAATTGCTTGTGCCCTTTAAAAAAAATCATCAACTGGTTCTTGTACTTTCTAAATGTTAGGACTAGAATGGATCTTAAATTATATACCAGATAGTAGCGATCATCTAGTGTCTTCTCCTGAAGCAATTACAACTGTCAGCGCTGTACCTTTTGCATCTTCCTTTCATTAAAGAGGGGACTGTTTGGCGGCAGTGGACATTTTCTGCCCTTTGTCTTCTGGATAAATGAAGTATTTAATTAAGAAGAGGTGAAACATTTCTGCTGTAGTGGGGGAGTATGGTTTGGAGCAATGTTGGCTGGAAGTCCAACATGCATCAGAATTGGGAGAAAAATGGCTAGCAGCATTGCAGGGGTGGGGTATGGGGGCAAGATGATTTGTGAAAATGCACAGGAGGAGATGGTGTGGAGCAGTACAAGGGAGGGATTGCTGGAAGCAGTGCAGGTAAGTGATGGTGTTCAGCAGTGCTGGAGGAGAAAAAGGGCAGAGCACTGCAAAAATGAGATGGTATGTTGCAATGTTGAGGGAGAATTCCAGGACTTTGACCAGGAACAGTGATATACTTCTGAGTTAGTTTGATATTTGGCTTGGAGCAGTACTTTCAGGTTGTGGTGTTCCCATATGCCTGCTATTCATATCCGAGGTTGTAGAGGTAATGCATTTGGAAGGTGCTTTCTAAAGAGCCTGGATGAGTGGAGAATATTGTATCACACTATCATCTACAGGGCAAAGTATGTCACTGGGGAGATAGGAGGTGAATTACTTGCCTAGCCCCTGACCTGCTCTTGTAACCACAAGTATATGTGATATAATTTGGGAAACTATAGGATTATATACATTGGCAGGAAGAATAGAGGAGCTGGCTATTATTTAAACCTGTGCATAAAAATGTTGGCATATTGGGGTGCAAATTTGGTCCCCATGGCGGTTCCGTGTGTCTGGATGAACATTTTTATGCACAGGTTCGAACAAGACTTCTTCTCTATGCAGGATCTCCAACCAACATTGTACACCAGGTACATTGACGACATTTTCTTCCTCTGGACCCATGGTGAGGAGTCACTGATAAAACTACACAGTGACATCAACAAGTTTCATCCCACCATCAAACTCACCATGGACTACTCTCGATTATCTGTCTCATTCTTGGACACATGCATCTCCATCAAGGATGGACACCTCAGCATCACACTCTACCGCAAACCCACAGACAACCTCACAATGCTACACTTCTCCAGCTTCCACCCAAAACATATTAAAACAGCCATTCCGTATGGACAAGCCCTACACATACACCGGATCTGCTCAGATGAGAAGGAACGTGACAGACACCTGGAAGTACTCAAGGATGCCCTCACAAGGACTGGGTACGATGCTCAACTCATCGACCGCCAGTTCCGATGTGCCACAGCAAGGAACCGTAATGACCTCCTCAGGAGACAGACACATGTTACAACTGACAGGGTACGCTTTGTTGTTCAGTACTTCCCAGGAGCTGAAAAATTACGCCATGTTCTTCGTGATATGCAACACATTATCAATGAGGATGAGCACCTCACCAAGACCTTCCCCACACCTCCACTACTTGCCTTTAAACAACCGCCAAACCTCCAAACAGATCATTGTTCGTAGCAAACTGCCTGGCTCTCAGGACAACTCCATACAACCCTGTCACGGTGGACACTGCAAAACGTGTCAGATTGTGGACATAGATACCACTATTACGTGTGGGAACACCTCCCACCCTGTACATGGCAGGTACTCAGCCAATGTTGTCTATCTTATATGTTGCAGACAAGGATGCCCGGAGGCATGGTACATTGGGGAAACCGAGCAAAGGCTACAACAACGGATGAATGGGCACTGCACAACAATCAACAGACAGGAGGGTTCCCTTCCAGTTGGGGAACACTTCAGTGGTCCAGGACATTCAGCCTCAGACCTTCGGGTGACCATTCTCCAAGATGGACTTCGGGACAGGCAGCAGAGTAAAGTGGCCGAGCAGAGGCTGATAGCTAAGTTCGGTACCCATAGGGAGGGCCTCAACCGGGACCTTGGGTTCATGTCACATTACAGGTGATCACCATTGCACTACACACACACACACACACACGGACACAGGTACACACAGACGTACACACAGACGCGCACACAGACCCACACGTACCCTTATAGATACACATACTCTCACACTTACACATGCACCCCCTCACAGACTTAAGACACTTTGCACTCACTACACACACACTTTCTCACACTCACAACCCCCACCCCAGACAGACAGACACACACAGACAGCCAAAGACCCACATGCACACACATATTTTGTGGGGTGAATTTGTACTTGCAGAGTTACAGTGTACTTTGCTCAAAAACTGCATACATTCATGTAGAACTCTGAGCTCAAAAACTGCATGAATTTACATAAAACTCAGTTATCTCACTTTTTAGATTAGAATCAATCTAAACATCATGGCATAGACAGAGAACACGGAGCCAACACCTTCAACATATTGTCTAGCTATCACCATTGTTAACAGCTAACCCAAGAATGCAACTTTTAAAAAAAGGGTTTTGTGATTTACACATGAAAGAAGTGAAACTATCACTGTATTCTAACAGATGAAAGGCTTAACAGACAATCAATTTTTCAATGTATAATTTCAGTTACATCACTGTAAATTTTTGCTATAAATTCTGTGTTACGATCGAGCCCTCCACTATCACCTGATGAAGGAGCATCGCTCCGAAAGCTAGTGTGCCTTCAATTAAACCTGTTGGACTATAACCTGGTGTTGTGTGATTTTTAACTTTGTACACCCCAGTCCAATACCGGCATCTCCAAATCCTGAGTAACTCCTGTAGTGATGTCCTGGGGTAGTGATGTCCTGGGGCATCCAACAACCACAAGCATCTTGCTGTGTCCCAGATACGACTTCAACCAATGAAGAATTACCCCCCACCCCCCAGCCCCGATTCCTGTTGACTCCAGTTTTTTGCTCAGGATCTTTGATGTAACCTTGGCTCAAATGTGTCCTTGATGTCAAAAGTAGTCACCCTCATCTCACCTGACCTCTGGGATTCAGCTCCTTTGTCCATGTGTGAACCAAGGCTGAAATGAGGTCAGGAGCCAAGTGGGACTGGCAGAACCCATACTGAACTTAGTGTGCAGGTTATTTCTTTGCAACTGCCACTTCGTAGACTGTTGATGACCCCTGGAGGGGAGAATGGTTAATTGGTGCCCACTGCTAAAACAGCAGTGGAACGGACTCTCCTCTTACTTAGTTCTGATTTCCCATTGGATCCAATAGGAATGTGAGCAGATGAGAACTGGAGCAGAAGTTACTGGAAAACATACGTGTGGAGAATTGTGCATCCACAGACAAGACACTTCTTCCACCTTCTTCCCTTCTCCACCTCAGCGTGGAAAGCACCTAAGGCCAAGGAGTCTTTTCTTAAAAAAGGAAGTATTTTTATCTCTACTGAAAGCAAAGCATCAATCATAAGTGGCCTCTGTGTACTCAGTGGGATCAGTCCCAGACACTGGGAGCAGCAGGGGTTCTTTTAAAGGTTTATTGTGGGTTTCAGAGATGCAGACTGATCAGAATTCTGTCTCTGCAATTACCTGACACTCTCATTCTTGCTGGTTAACACATTAGTTACTTAGTTATTAGCCTCTCTTCACGAGGGGCCAGTCTTCATTAAAAAGCCATTTAATTCCATCAAAGCATTGAATTTTGTGAGGGCATAGTGTTAAGATTATCTTTGTATGCCAATTGCAGGAACTCACACACATTTTTAAGATAAACCATTTAATAAACTGTATGCAGTACTTTGCTCTTTTAAAGAATCCCTGTCAGTTTTGCCATCCCTTTCTTTGTTTCTTCTGCACCTTGTTTGGATAATGCACATTTTAATGAACACTCCCATGACTTGCATCTGTTCTGATTACTATTGATGGTTGGCGCCATGGCAACCTCAACCCAGCCTGGTATAACAATGGCGATCGTGTGCCTGATGGGCAAACTGTACTAAGAATAAAAATCCTGTCACACCTCAAAGATATACAATAACAGTAACTGCTTTGATCTTACTGATTGATTGATTAGTGACTGAAAAGAAATCTGAAGGAGACCAGACAGATTGAGAGAAGAAGAATAAAGGAGCAGGAGAAAGAAGTAAGGAAAAGGAGGAGAGCAGAAAGGCAAAAAAAATGTGTAAGACAGGCAGGAAGAGAAAAGGGAAGATCAAGAGGGCAATGAGGAAAATGAAATAGATGAATAAAGAGAGAAAAACTGATAAGTGGGTGAAGAGTCATAGAGTTTTACGGCATGGAAACAGACTCTTTGGTCTAACTTGTCCATGCCGACCAGATGTATAAATTAAACTAGTGTAATTTGGCAGCATGTGGCCCATATCCCTGTGAATCCCTCCTACTCATATACATCTCCAGATACCTTTTAAATGTTGTTATAGTACCAACCTTCACTAAATCATCTCGCAGCTCATTCTATGCACACCCCACCCTCTGTGAAAAAGCTGCCCCCCAGGTCCCTTTTAAATCTTTCCCCTCTCACCTTAAACCTATGACCTCTAGTTTTGGACTCCCCTACCCTGGAAAAAAGACCTTGGCTATTCAACCTATCCATGCCCCTCTTGTTTCTAAAGAGAACAAAGAGAAAAGGGAGAAAGTAGAAAAGGAAACAAAAAGTATGGAGAATAAATGGCTGTGGTATAAAAAGAGGAAATTGCAAATGTGAAAGTACAGAAGAAGAGAAAGAAGATGAAGAATCCGTGATAAACAAGTCTGAGGTTATCTGTTTTGGCTGGAAGAATAGAAAGGCCATTTATTATCTTAATGGAAAAGAACTGCAGAGTGCTTGGGTGCAGAGAGAACTGGATGTCCTCCTGCATGAATTGCAGAAAATAATACACAGGTACAGTCTGTTCATCTGTTTCTGTTGATACAGGTCATGGTTCTACAGTACATACTATATGAGTATGCATACAGAATTCAGGATAGCCATCGAATAGTCATGGATGTGTTACTTGGCAGTGAAGGTAACATGGAGACATGGAGGAGGAATGTTTGTGGTGTGAGAGGTGGGTAGCAGGTCGAGGGGAATTGATGGATGATGTTATAGAAGTCCATCAGCCTTTAAAAACAATTGGGACAAAATCCCAGAGAACTAAGCCAAGCCTTCTAACTACACTACTCCAGCACTCCCCTTCCCCCACAGCCACTTCTGAACATGTTGGAACCAAGAACAGAGGTGGGGCTTGTACAATTAATGGTAAGGCCTTGGATAGTGTTGTAGAACAGAAGGACCTAGGGGTACAGGTACATAATTCTTTGAAGTTTGTGTCATATATCAACAGGGTGGTCAAAAGGTGTTTAGCACGTTTGCTTTCATTCTCAGTCTGTTAAGTACAGGAGCTGGGAAGTCATGTTGAGGTTGTATAGGACATTGGTGAGGCCTCTTCCAGAATACTGTGTTCAGTTATGGTCCACCAGTTATAGGAAGGATATTATTAAACGGAGGGTTCAGAAGCAATTTACTAGGATGTTGCCAGGTTTGGAAGATTTGAGTAATAAAGATAGGCTGGGACGTTTTTCACTGGAGCACAGGAGGCTGAGAGGTGACCTTACAGAAGTTTATAAAATAATGAGGGGTATAGGTAGGTGTCTTTTCCTTAGGATAGATTTCAAGACTGAGGGCACATTTTTAAGGTGAGAGTACAGAGATTTTAAAAAGACATGAGGGGAAATTTGTTTTACAAAAAGCATGGTTCGTGTGTAGAATGAACTTCCTGAGGAAATGGTGGATACGGGCATAATTACAATATTTAAAAGATATTTGGATAAATACATGAATAGGAAAAGTTTGAAGGAATATGGACCAGGACCAGGCAGGTGGGACTCATTTAGTCTGGGACTATGTCCGATATGGACTGGTTGGACCAAAGAGTCTGTTTCTGTGCTATATGACTCTATGACTTTAAGTCTGTCTTCCTCCACTGTCCAAAATAAAAGGTTGGTGGATGGGGAGTCTTCTAAAGGAACCAGGTTTGCAAGGCCTAAAAATTTGCTGTCTTGCCTTTTCCACTTTGATGGCAAAAATGAGGTCTCAGTATTCTGATCATAATGTCTGATAATATCGGCAGGGGTATTGGGCAACTGTAGGGATGGAGGGATCTAACAGAATCAGTCACTCTGCATTTCCTACCTCATTTCTCTAGACATAAGTAGCTGGTCTCAGTGCTTGTTTTATGCCTTTATCCTTATCAAAATGTTCACTTTTCTTCCCACTCCAAACTTTGGCTGGAGTATGGGGATGCAAAGATATACAGCTATATCCTTATTTGGGGATTTAGTGATATGCAGGTTTATCTGAGTGTAATACGTCAATGAGCTACTAAGTAATTACTTCAAATTCCCCAGTAAAACTGGCCCAAGGAGACAGAACTGTGCTATCACTGAGGTGTAATGCTGATACTTTTAAAAATAGATTTGAAGACATTTTCAGTTATAGAATCATAAAGGTATACTGTATGGGATGTTCATAGTTCTAACATTACAAACTAATCCGCTTCTTTCCCACAAACCTATTCTACCTCAGTTCCACTTGATTGTCCTCTCCCTCTCTTCTACAGCATAATAATAATTGCATTTTCCAACTCCTCTTAGTTTCAAAGAAGAGTCATAGAGCTATACAGCATGGAAATAGAACCTTCCGTCCAACTCATCCAAGCTGACCAAATATTTTAAATTAATCTAGTCCCATTTGACAGCATATCCCTCTAAACCCTTCCTACTCATATACCCATCCAGTTGCCTTGTAAAAGTTATAATTGTATCAGCCTCCACTAATTCCTCTAGCAGTTCATTCCACACACTACCACCCTCTGCATGAAAAATTTGCCCCTTAGGCCCATTTTAAATCTTTCCTCCCTCACCTTAAACCGGGGTGGTCTAGTTTTAGACTCCCTTACATGGGAAGAAGACCTTGGCTATTCAATATATCCACCCCCCTCATGATTTTATAAATTTTTATAATGCCACCCCTCAGCTCCAAGAAAAATAGCCCAGCCTTTCCCTGTAGCTCAAACTCTCCGACCCTGGCAACACCCTTATAAAACTTTTCTTGAACCCTTTCAAGTTTCACGACAGTTTTCTTATAGCAAAGAGACCAGAATTGAACGCAGTATTCCAAAAGTGGATTAACCAATGTCTGTACAGCCGCAACATGACCTCCCAACTCCTACACTCAATGCACTGACCAATAAAGACAAGTGCAGCAAACATTTTCTTTACTAACTTGTCTACATACGGAAGTCAAACTGAACTCAAAATGTTAAATGTGTTTTTCTCTCCACAGCTGCTACCAGACTGGCTGGAATCCTCCAGCATTTTGTTTATATTTTAAATTAGCAATGTAGGAATAGTCCCAATTCACCTGACCCCATTTCCAGTAAGATCACTAGATAATGGCCAAGAATAGAACTCTGAGAGGAAGTGATGACTGTAGATGCTGGAGATCAGAGTTGAAAATGTGGTGCTGGAAAAGAACAGCAGGTTAGGCAACATCTGAGGAGCAGAAGAGTTGACGTTTCGGACATAAGCCCTTCATCAAGAATTAAACTCTGGCTGATACATTTCCCATTCCTTAGACATGGGATATTTTACTAATCCTTCTATTGCTGTTCAACACTAAATGAGATTGAAGTTGGAAGCTTCCTTGTTCAGGGTCATTACTACCTTGAGTGAATTCATTTACTTACTGAGCTAGTTCGGTAATTTGAAACAAAATCGTATTTTCTTTGGACTGTAATCTGTCATTGGGACATGAGAGAAAGAACTTGCAGCAGTGAGAGATGAAGCAACATTATTCATAATTCCATTGTTCAGAGATAATTCCGCTATCACACATGCTGAGAATCAGAGTTACAACATCGTATCTCTATTTCTGACTTTATTCCTTATGTGAGCATCTCGCTGTTAGGACCATGAGGTAATGATCGCAAAACACTGACAAAGCTGGGAACGTGAAATAAAAACAAAATACTGGAAAATAATCAGCAGATCAGGTCACTTCTGGAGAGAGAGATGAAAAAGGATAAATTATTTGGTCAGTGCCCTTTTGTCAGCACAGGAACTAGCTAAATGGAGTCCACAGAGATGACTACAAGCCTACCAACTCCCACAGCTACCTAGATTACATCTCCTCCCACCCTGCCTCCTGTAAAAAAAAATATTCCCAATTCCTCCACCTCTGTATCTGCTCCCAGGAGGACCGTTTCCACCACAGAACACATCAGAGTCCTCATTCCCTTCCCCTTCACTTTATCCCAGTTCCAACCTTCCAGTTCAGCACTACCCTCATGACCTGTCCTACCTTTCCATCTTCCTCCCTACCTATCCACTCCACCCTCCCCCCTGTCCTAGCACCATCACCCCCATCTCCATCTACCTATCGCACTTTCAGCTCCCTTCCCCCAACCCCACCCCCCTCCCATTTATCTCTCCACCCCCTCGCTCACAGCCTCATTCCTGATGAGGGGCTTTTGCCCAAAACATCGACTCTCCTGCTTCTCGGATGCTGCCTGACCTGCTGTGCTTTTCCAGCACCACACTCTCAGCTCTTCACAGAGATGACACCTAGTCAGAACTTACTTTAATGAAAATCAGGGTAGACCAAATAAAGTTGGAAAAGTTAATGTGATTAACTAAAAATAGATAATAATAATCAGCACAAATATGTCTTGGGTTTTAAAAGCCTAATGATTGTCACAGATAGGGAAGACTGAAGAAGATCAGTAGCTCTCAGGACAGGAAACTGCAATGAATCTCAGTTTCAATTGAGTGAGAATGCAGGAAGGGTCGGGATAGGAAGGAGGGAGTTAACACAAAGCTAACTGTCTTTTCTTGAAATGAAGGGTATTAGGATTATGTAAATCTAAGGGACTGGTAGATGTTAAAGATTTTCTATTTGTTTTTTCCTCTGTTACACAGACATTAATTAACTAACAGTGCATTTAGCCCCAGATCAGGTGGAAGTGCATAGGACCTGGAAATGAGAATAAACAATTACTCCTTTACTGCAGTTCCTCCTCTGTAAAAAACAACTTCTTGCAGATTCCACAGAGCCAAGCATTCAGCTCAACAGCACAACCTAGTTTGAAAGCCTGACACTAAACAGATAAGAAAACAGGAGGATCATTTGGGGGGAAAAAAACCCAGCAATTTAATAAAAAAATTTTCCTTTGAAGTTAAAATTTGAGGTCTGGGAGCAGCGATGTTTCAGATTCCAACTCAATCAATATGTTTCAATGAAAGTTATAATATTCATTAACTGTCCCACTGAATAATGTGATTGTGATTTATGATGTACATTGTCAATGAATAGATACCTTACTCAGTGAATTGCTGGCCTCTGACGCTCAGCTCTAAGATGTGTTCTGTCGTAGAGGGATTAGTGATATTACAACAGGCCTCTGTGGCCCTGCACCAGGAAAGGTGGGTGTAAAAATCACAAAGATTTCTTAATCCTGTTTGCTATCCAGCTTGAAGGTCTGTATGTGTGTATATGGGAGGAGAAGATGATGCTCAGCTGTGAAATCTCCTCTGTGATGGAATATCCAGAGCACACTCACTCTTGACGCATGAAGAATTACCATCAAACATGGAACCACATTCCTGTAAGGAGGCAAAACCTTTAGGATGGATGGGAGTGAGGGATGCAAAAACTGGCAAAAGTAGGGCTAGCAGAAGTGGGACGAGAAGGAAAGTATTGGAGGGAAGAAAACTGTTCTCCTAAGTGTGCTAAAGCCATCTTTCCAGGAAAGCTATACATGGTCCTTGTTGGAGTTGACCAGGTTGCATCAATCCAAACTGAATCAAGAGTGCCCATTTACTTTAATTTCACAACAAACTGCCCTTGGCAGGGTTGAGCCGACAGCCTCCTGTCAAGTTCATGCTCAATGCAAGCCAAATATCGATGTCTCGTCACTTCGCTGCCATGGCCACCTGCAGTGGGATTAAATGCACAAATCACAAGTTTAATTCATGTTACAAAATCATCGCGCAAGCAAGATGCTCTGATGGCATCGGGCAAAGCCTGAGCAACTGCATAACATGTGGCTTAAGGCTGTTTCCTTTTGAATTGTTCTTATTATTGTGCAGCTGGGTAAACCGGGACGTTTGTAGCATTTTTAATTTGGTCAGGTTGTACAAAAGCCTGTCATTAGAGGCAGGGAGGATGTTAGGGAGACAATTTGCTTTTTAACCAATTATACTAAGTATCTCAGATGTCGGGTTGGTGTTTTACAGTGTTTGCATAGACTGCTGTCTCTGAGCTCTGTCTCCACTTTGTGCTCTGGTAAAATAATAACAGGACACATTTATCTTGGAGGCACAAAGTGAAGCTGGGGATGCCAACAGACACTGCTTGATATAGGGAGAATCCATCTCCTACTCACAGCTTCATATGGGCAAGATCAGGCCATGCAATGTCATGTGCTGCCTATGGTGCATGGAGGCACCCAGAATACATAGCTTTGGTTCCCACCTGTAAGCCAGAGCCTGTCTGAATGTGACTGCATGTTACTCTGAAACTTTTGATTCAAGTTTATTCATATTTGGAGGATCAGCAACATCCCTTTAGTCAGGAAGGATTTTCCTTTGTGGATTGAGGATGGTTTCAGAACAAAGTACACTCAGTGTATAACTCATGGCCTGAAGATTGCCTTTTTAAAAATATTTTGTTTCTTCTCGTAAAATGCCTTCTTGAAAATTAGACCACCACTGGGCTTGGAGCAGACAGAGAGAGAGAGAGAGAGAGAGAAAGAAAGAAGCCAGCAGCTCTTAGTGCTGATTAGTATTCATGTAGTATCACACAGCAAAGAGGATTAATGGAGTCTGATGCCTAATATCCTGAAGAACAATTAATTTACCCACAGTTTTGTCATGGTTGAAAGTCAAATGCTGGAACAGATCGATGCAGAGCGATGCTAGCTGAATCACTCCAACCTTCTGCTGGGACTGAATTTTAATTTCATCATCATCATTTGGCTGCCATCCTCGGTCAGGCAATTCCTAATAGACCTAAAAAGCCCCCTTACATCATATTTAGGCCCCTGTGGAAGAGCCTGCACGATCTACACAATAAAATCCTCTAATGAGCTAATCTCGGCCTTTACCTGTTTTCACTGTTCACAAACTAAAAGAGGAGAGATAGCCCTTCGCAAACAGAGGTGACCCCCGAAAGCATTATCAATTCACCCTTCTTTTAAACCATTTAATCAGCTATGTATTAATCATCACTCCCACCCCCCACCCCAGCTACCCCACCTAGGCACCCCCATTCCAGATTTTCAGATGCAGACCGGAAAGAATTAAAACCTAATCAACAATGAGGAAAAAGGGAAAACATCACTTGAAAGGCAATTTAATCTTGAAGTTTACCCTTGCCTTCCATAATTGAAATCTTGCATTAAACAGCATTATAATACTACAATCTCAACATTTTAGGTTTTTTATTGCAATCTGATAGTGCTTCTAGGAGGGCTTGTCAGATAAATGCACCACCAAGTATTGTCTAGGCTGACTCCAAACATAAACCTTTGTTTTTCCTGAAGAAGGGCTCATGCCCGAAATGTCGATTCTCCTGCTCCTTGGATGCTGCCTGACCTGCTGCGCTTTTCCAGCAACACATTTTCAGCTCTGATCTCCAGCATCTGCAGTCCTCACTTTCTCCATAAACCTTTGTTTGTATTGTATTAGTTGACCTCATGCAGATGGCAATAAAGGGCACTCCAAATGGTTTTGACATTGTTTGGTTTGGGAAGGAAAGAATCCGTTAACCACTAGGATTATTGTCCATTGATTATTACACTCCCAACCCCCAAAACTCCATTGGAATATGGATCTTTATGGGTAAGGGCAAGTTTAGTTTATGCTTCTTCTCAAGCAATAACCTGCTGTAAATCATTAAAAAAAACACAAGGAGCAACCACTTTGAGCCTCTGTTCTCTAGTTGTTATCAGTCACAGTATCCAACTGCAAGTGTAAATATCTGTTCCCAGCCACTCTATTTTAGGGTAGGTTTATATATCAGAGTTTATGGTAACTGAAGTCAGTGATTTCCAAAGCAGCAAAATGTCTGTTGTGAAGTTTCAAACTGTATTTTGCTCTTCGGCTTGGGCATCTTACGGCAATCACTCCACAGGGGCAACTTAAAGAGCAACACATGCTGACTGAGTGCTCAGCAACAGCCATAACTTGCATTTATGTAGTGCTTTTAATGTAAAAGCAGTTCCCAAAGTGCATTACAGTACAGAAAGACATAAGGAAATCAGATGCTGAGCCAGGGAGACAATAATTAGGAGAGGAGGCCAAATGGTTGGGCAAAGTGATGGATTTTGAGGAGGTTCTTTAAGGAGGAGAGAAAGATAGAGACAGAGGGACAGAGACAGGAAAGTTCAGCAAGACAATTCGAAGCAATATGATTCAGCTACCTGAAACCTCTGCTACCAGGGTTAGATGAAGTGTGAGGATGGGAGTAATAATGAGAACAGATCAAGACACTGGTGTCCAACATTCAAAGCATTTCAGAAGGAATGGGTACCTGGAAGAGATCAGTGAGGCTAAGTTCAGTCCATGAAAAATTGTATAAACAGTAAGATGAAGGGATTTTGAATTTAAAACAGGAGAATTCGATGAAGACAGCAGCAACTGGAGAATAGGGCTTCTTATGGGAATGGAAAGGTGCAACATTTGGCCAAAGTATGGAAGTTACTGAGGTGACTGAAGCATGTCTTCTAATTTCAATTCGAACAACTAAGTGGATTTTCAGTTGTGCCTGCAGACGAATCCCAATTTCAACTAGTTCAAAGTAAAAACCTCAATAAACCAAATACTGCCTGAGGAGTCAGGTTAGGAGAAGTTGAGACTCTGTCATTGGACTACCACCTTATCTAGTAATGGCCGATATTGAGAAGAGACCAACTTAATCAAACACAGAAGTGGTTGAGGATGTGATGCAAACACATTGGCCTCTCCAGAGCTGTTTAAGACAATGTGAATTCTAATGAATGATAATGCTTCAGGAAGCAAGATGGATTGTGCAGGTAGTCCCCAAATTTGTGAGAGTGTCTTCATGGAGTTTTTAAGGGAAAAATCTCTTTTGGCTCGCCTCATTGCTGCTGTACTTGTCATTGCCATTTGAAATTACTGATTTGTTAACCAGAAGTCCTTGCGCCCATAGTTTTAGGCAAGAACTACAGAAGGAGTGGAAAACATATGAGGAACACTTGGATCAGGCATCGCTTCACCATTACTTTCACAATAACAGTGAATTGTCCCAAAGAAACCATTTAAACTGAAGCAGGAACAAAGAAGTTGAACTATTCATGAGCCATTAAATTGTAATCAGCTGCATCAGTGCATAACAACAGTCAATTCCTGGCCCATTAATTAGCTAATCGTTACTTCACCAATTAAAGCTTGCCATTTCTGGACTGTTATTAATAGGGGCCATTTAAGCCCCTTCTTTCTGATGTGCTGATAACACCAGCACTGCAGAGCATCTCTGCCCTTATTTCACACAATCTTTGGGGTAAGTATTTAATGGAGAGGTACTGGATAACTTCTTAAGTTCCTTTTATCCCCAATCTTCTACTCTTCTCTTCTGAAGACACTGAGCCTTTGACACCCTGCTGAAAAGCTTTATCCCAAACCCTGACAACACTCATCACTTTATCCAATTGGCCGTCTCCAAGCAACAATTTGACATTCCTCCCCAACATATGGGTGGCATGGTGGCTCAGTGGTTAGCACTGCTGCCTCACAATGCCAGGGACCTGGGTTCAATTCCTGCCTCGGGCAACCACTTGTGTGGAGTTTGCACATTCTCCCAGTGTCTGCGTGGGCTTCCTCCGGGTGCTCCCCTTTCCTCCCACAGTCCAAAGATGTGCAGGTTAGATGAATTGGCCATGCTAAATTGCCTGTAGTTTTAGGTGCATTAGTCAGGGGTAAAATGTATGGGAATGAGTTTGGGTGGGTTTCTCTTCAGAGGGTCGGTGTGGATTAGTTGGGCTAATGGGCCTGTTTCCACACTGTAGGGAATCTAATCCTATTGAATTTAACACTCTCCCTTGGTAGCACTCACATTGGCATGGATTTTTCATCAAGGATTATTGAGCTAAAATTAGGAGCAGGAAAACTGCTCAAATCCATGAGCGACAATACTCATAATGCAATCCTGGCTCCTATCAGTTGAATGAACACCGACCAATACTGAAACCATAGTGTTTTGTACCAGTTAGGCCCCTGGGGGAATGAACATTTTTTATTGCATGACCTTTGCTCAACTGCAGTATGAAACACTTGTTTCAAGATGTTGCATCAAATGTCATCATTTTCCTTTGGCTTGCTAAGCAAAATTATATTCAATATTCCCAAACTGATTGATTGGTGTGATTACTCCCATTAAAGATAACTAAACAACAGGACCAGTGCATTCAATAGAGCTGGCCATTCTACACCAGAAAGATATTTCATTTGCTAGAGCATTATCCCCAACCTTTGACTATCGAGGCTGAAAATTAGCCTGCATCATATTTTTGGGTGCAGAGCAAAATTCATAACTTCCTCATACCTATGAGGGTGAAAATTCCAAGCACACACGTATTATGCTATCACTTCATTGACTTGATTGTAGCATTGGTTGAATGCAGTCTGAGCTGGCACCTATCTCCACACTCAGCAGAGATCGTGGAAGCATGATGGAATAGTATGTAATGCAGTCAGCCTACTTCTCTTAAAGGCAGTCTGTCCTTCATAAAGGACATTACAATACAGGAGGCTGTTGTGGAAACCTATTGCTGTAACCTCAATAAAGAAAGTAGAAACACCAGGGCAGAAGGCAATTCCAAGTTCAAGATGTGGTACTGGAGAATGTAGTGATGGAAGTGGACAGAAGGTCAGATGCCATGGATTTGCAGGTTAAGGAGTAAGAGGATCTCAAAGACTATCCTCATAAGGAATTGTGAGCTGGTAGCTAAGGTGGTCAATTTCTTCCATCTGCCATGTGAAGTGTCAAAGGACCTCAAGTGGTCAAGATCAGGGACTGCATCTTCATGGGACTTCTCTGACGCAGCACACCAAGAACCTCTCAGGTGGCTGAATGCATGGCTTTTGCCCGAAACGTCGATTTTGCCTGTCCTCGGATGCTGCCTGAATTGCTGTGCTCTTCCAGCACCACTGATCCTGAATGCATCACTAACCCATCATTATTCATCCATCAACACTCCACTCACCAACATCACTCCATTCACCAACATCACTCCATTCGCCATCAACACTCTGTTCATCCATCAACACTCTGTTCATCCATCAACACTCTGTTCATCCATCAACACTCCACTCACCAACATCACTCCATTCACCAACATCACTCCATTCACCAACATCACTCTGTTCATCCATCAACACTCTGTTCATCCATCAACACTCTGTTCATCCATCAACACTCTGTTCATCCATCAACACTCCACTCACCATCAACACTCCACTCACCATCATCATTCCGTTCATCCGTCATCACTCCGTTCATCCGTCATCACTCCGTTCATCCGTCATCACTCTGTTCATCCATCAACACTCTGTTCATCCATCAACACTCTGCTCATCCATCAACACTCCGCTCATCCATCATCACTCCACTCACCATCAACACTCTGTTCATCCATTAACACTCCACTCACCATCAACACTCTGTTCATCCATCAACACTCTGTTCATCCATCAACACTCCACTCACCATCAACACTCTGTTCATCCATCAACACTCTGTTCATCCATCAACACTCTGTTCATCCATCAACACTCCGTTCATCCATCATCACTCCATTCACCGTCATCACTCTGTTCATCCATCAACACTCCACTCACCATCAACACTCTGTTCATCCATCAACACTCTGTTCATCCATCAACACTCCGTTCATCCATCAACACTCCGTTCATCCATCATCACTCCATTCACCGTCATCACTCTGTTCATCCATCAACACTCCACTCACCATCATCACTCTGTTCATCCATCATCACTCTGTTCATCCATCATCACTCTGTTCATCCATCATCACTCCATTCACCATCATCACTCTACTCACCGTCATCACTCTGTTCACCATCAACACTCTGTTCATCCATCATCACTCCATTCACCATTAACACTCAATACTCAGACTTAGCAGCAAGGTTCTGCATCTCCCCCCCTCCCCCCACCAATGATGCAAGTGTCACACATCAATCCTGAGAGTTTCACACAACTCCAACTATTCTGATAGGCACATTACCAAAACACAGAGCCAAGCAATGACTGATAATTTTTCTTGCCTCTTACAGGATAAAGTACAATATAAAAGAGCAGAGATCAGCAAAAAACAAGGATGCCTGTATCTCCTGTGGAGGAGGTAGTTCTCTGAAATATTGGACTGGATGGTCTTGTGGCATCTGGTATCATTGAGACCACTGAGGAATGCAACAAGTTTCTGACTCCAGCCCCTTTTCAATTCCCAGCTTCACGCCATCCTGCTATCCAGTATGATGGGAAAGCTATTGATGGGTGTGACCATGATCCTCTTTTTTTTCACCACAAATCATCCTTCCCTCACTTCAGTCTGAGTTCCTGGCTTTCTCTCACCCAAAGATTGCCAGCTGGCCAATCATAAAAGCCCAAGGAGGAAGAGCAAACACAACTGCTGCTGGAGATGTCCCTCACTGTGTTTTGACATCCCCTCAGGTACTGACCTTGGTCAGATCTTGGAAGTATAGAGTTGGGATCTGCACCAGACGAGTCATCCAGTCAGGAGTGGACTATAGTCAAGCCAGAGAGAAGGATAGCTTTGTGTTCTAATGTACCAGAGCAGAAAGTGACATAGGAGTTTTGCCATGGGGGGGAATTAGATGAAGATCTCATTAGTAAGGCAGACAGAAATGTCTGGCATGCCAGGCAGCCTCACATTAATGTCAACAAACTCCATCTTGGCAGCAGGCAATATACTGAGTTCCCACTCCCACTCTGAGTTTAGACGATTGAGGGGGGATATCATTGAAACAGATAAAATTCTAAGGGGACAAGCTAGATTAGATGCAGGAAGGAAGATCCTGACAGTGAAGGAAGTTCCTGACAGTGAAGGAATCCAGAACCAGGAAGTCATAGTTTAAGAATAAGGGATAAATCATTTAGCACTGAGATGAGGAGAAATTTCTTCAACCAGAGAGAGGTGAACTTGAGGAGTTCACCAACACAGGAAATTATTTAGGCCAAAACAAGGAGGAGTTTGATATAGCTCTTGGGTCCAAAGATATCAAGGGATAAGGCAGGTTGGTGGCATTAGTGTAATGAGCTCAATGATCAGCCATGATCATAATGAATGGCAGTGCAGACTGAAGGGGTCAAATGGCCTACTCCTACTTCTATCTTCTATGTTTCGGTGTGCCTTGTGCTCTTCCTGTCTTTAATGGTGCAGAATCAGAGGTAATTGCAATTGCAGCTCCCTGTATGTTCCAGCCATTGAGTAGGAAATTAAACAAATCGTCTCTGAGGACATAGAAACATGAAAAGCCAGGGAATGGTAGACCGGCGGGCCTTTTGTCAGCATAGGAAAGTTGTTGGAAGAGATACTGAGGGACAGGATTTACATGCATTTGGAAAGGACTGATTAGGGATAGTCAACATGGCTTTGTGTGTGGGAAATCCCGGCTCACTAACTTGATTGAGTTCTTTGAAGAGGTGACAGAAGACTGATGAAGGCAGAGCAGTAGATGTTGTCCATATGGACTTCAGCAAAGCATTCGACAAGATTCCGCATGCTCAACTGGTTAGTAAGGTTAGATCATATGGGATCCAGGGGGAGCTAGCCAATTGCATACAAAATTGGCTTGAAAGTAGGAGACAGAGGGTGGTGGTGAAGGCTTGCTTTTCAGACTGGAGGCCTGTGACCAGCGATGTGCCACAAGGATCGGTGCTGGGACTACTGCCTTTTGTCATTCATATAAATGATTTTGATGTGAATATAGGAGGCATGGTTGGTAAGTTTGCCGATGACACCAAAAGTGGTGGCATAGTGGACAATAATGAAGATTATCTCAGAGTCCAACAGGATCTTGATCAGTTGGGCCAATAGGGTGTGGAATGGTAGCTGGAATTTAATCTAGATAAATGTGAGGTGTTGCATTTTGGAAAGGCAAATCAGGGCAGGATTTATACACTTAATAGTAAGGCCCTGGAGAGTGTTGCTGAACAAAGAAACCTAGGGATGCAGGTGCATTGTTACTTGAAAGTGGAGTTGCAGGTAAACAGGTGGTGAAGAAGGTGTTTGGACCACTTAGTTTCATTGGTCAGAACATTGAATATAGGAGTTGGGAGGTCTTGTTATGGCTGCATAGGACAATGATGAGACCAGTTTTTGAATACTGAGCACAATTCTGGTTGCCCTTCAATGGGAAGAATGGTGTTAAACTTGAAAGGGTGCAGAAAATATTTAGAAGGATGGCGTCAGGGTTGGGGGATTTGAGTTATGGGGAGAGGCTGAATAGGCAGAGGTTATTTTCCCTGTAGTATTGGAGGCTCAAGGGTGACCTTATAGAAGTTTATAAAATCATGAGGGTCATGGATAGGATGAATAGCCAAGGTGTTCTTCCTAGGCTGGAGGAGTCCAAAACTAGAGGGCTGAGGCTTAGATGAGGGGATAAAAATTAAAAAAGGACCTAAGGGGTAACTTCTTCCATGCAGACAGTGGTGCATGTATGCAACGAACTGTCATAGGAAGTGGAGGAGGCGGTTACAATTGCAACATCTAAAAGACATCTGGATAGGTATATGAATACGAAGGGTTTTGAAGAATATGTGCCAAATGCTGGCAAATGGGGCTCAGTCAGATTGGAATGTCTGGTTGGCACAGACTAGTTGGACCGAAGGGCCTGTTTCCCATAGTGTAGGACTCTGACTATAATTCAAGAGCTCATCACAATGTCTCTAAAAACACTCTAGAGTACTTGATGAGACTTTAATTTGGTCCAAAGTAAACAAAATTATCTTTCTGGCAAATTGGGTTCCTGACCCTCTAATTAACAGCAGTATTGCAACATGTTGCAGCTGGTTCTGAGTGACAAGTCAATTGGGTAAATATGCTCCAGGGAAATGGGGAGAGTATGGCATCAGCCAATGGGGTAGAATGTAATCACACAGGGGATGCCCTCTTCTCAGCACTGGGCACTGTACAAACAAAGAAGCAGAAGTCAACCGAGAGTATCAGATGCAGACGGAAGTCCAGCGTGCCCAGGCAAGGAGAAATTCAGCTTCCGTAACACCACTGGAGACTGAGACAAAGCCAACTTTCACACACTTAGCATTTTCCTGGGTTACTTCCAGTACCACCAAGCAAAAAATATCAGAGGAACAATTCTTTAAAATTTGAAGAGAAATAGTTTCTGATCTTCTTCTGAAAAAATGCTTTCAAAAAGGACCTTATTGGAAGAGACAGTTTGATGTTCTCCACATATTCTGATACAAGAAAACATCTATTTCAATGAGAAGGTTGTCATTTACAAATCTGAAACTGCTGACATGGCCAATGGATAATACTGTTCCCCTGATGGTTTCGGATGTAAAGGGATTTCTGGTAGGGCGGATTCCCAGTCACAGTTTATAATCTGAGCTGATTTATCAGAACTGATGGAGAGTAAGTGTTGGTCCTTGATATAATGTGGTGAGATGAACTAATAATCTGCAACAATCATGCTGACATTAGCACCTATAACATACATATGAGACCTGTGCCACCTCATGCTAAAGAATTCAATGAACTCTTATTACAGCTCCTGCAATGTACATGTGTAGATTACAATATTAACACTTGTCTGTGTGGGTTCAAGCTAAGCCATTCGGGTATACTGTAGAACATCTCCCTCAGTGTGTCATGCTGCAAGAGGACAGAGCACAGAAAGATGGAGATTGAGCCTTTGTGGTTAGGCCACGTGCTATCTTAAGGTGATGAGATCATAAACATGTCCCTTAAAGGTATATCACACATTCTGTTGTAAGATATAACACAAAAGTCCAAGTACTATTGTACTAGGGAGGGACAAGTCAGGACTCCTGATTACCATCTAGTGACCACCCTACTGAGGGCTCAACTGGCCATAGTCAAATACTGTGGAAACATATACTTTCTAATACTCATTCAAATAAATTACACAGTAGCAAAAAGTTGCATTTTCAGGAGAGGAACAAGCAATAGATTAATGCTTTTCTGATCATGCTTCCACATCACAGAGTCAGAGCCATGATTTCCTCATGATGCTGTTTTCTCTTCCTCTCAGCTTTTCCCTCACAGCCAATGGAACACTTAATCCCGAGCAACGTTTCACTAGCTGTGCTTTCAATCCCTGCCACAATGCTATTGGCCAAGACTAAATGGAGTGAAGCACTATTCAATAGGTCAATCCACTTCATCAAGTACCCGGACTTGACCTTTCGCAATGCAAGGCAATGCAATTTATACTGCGAGTCAGCCAGCCAGTAATGCAGTGCTCTACCAATTCTGGCCGAGGTGAAAATGAGGGATGGGAAGAAATAGCAGGAAAAGTCTGATGGATTTTAGATTAGCTCATCCTTCCTCAGAGCTTGTCAAGTTCCCCTCCCCCCTCTTCACTGTCCACCATCTTGCAGAAGGAGGGGGAAAGGCACCAAAACATGCCAAATTTAACCAAATTAGGACCCTCACAGTTATACTTTTAAGAGTCTTTCTGCCACTTAATTACTTGATAGTAAACAAACTGTTAATTCTGCTTTTTCATCTAATGATTTGATCCACAACTTGATGTTACCTTAGTATCTAACATGAAAAGCCCACAGTTAAATAAATCTTTTCATGGTGTTCACAGTTCTTCCTAGGAAAAGAATTTATAGGACAACTCTGGCATGCACAATAACGCAAAATATTTTGGGTTTAAAAATGAACAGCATATACAGTTACTGCTTGTCTAAACAGCATGGGACCATTCCTGTAAAGAGTTTTATTTGTAACCTATAGCTTTTGTGTGACAGGATTGAAGAGGAAACCTGCCTTTTGATATTTTCAGGTAATTGATCCAATCAGAAACATGACCAGATCAAAACAGAGTCTGTCCTAATAAACTACAACAAGTTTTGTTATACATCATTTTATCATATGGATCCTGATATAAAAATGTGTTTTCTTTCTAAGAGAGAATATCCTTGAAACCCTCCCCGTAGCATTGGGTGAAAGGGAGACAGACATATTATTGAATGGTACTCACGAGGAGGATCTGGAGTTTCTGACGTATCCCCTAATTACCAGTCTATTGTGCTACAATTGCAGCTCAGCAATCCTGGATTTTAAATTCGAAATTCAGTTCGAACTGCTAGAGTTGTCCAGCTGGAAGGTGCATATGTGCATGACCAAAGTTGGTGCAGTGCTACCCTCCCTTTCCCCCGTCATGTATTTCATCACCTATCCTACCAATGCCATCTTGGCTCATAAGTATACGGTAATCATTTCAGTGAGGTTCTGGCTGGTGTTTCAGACACTGTAACACAGTAATAGGTGAAGGACCGTGTCTTCAAGAGAAAATGGAAGAAAACTATGAGGATCTGCACCGGCATGTCAACAGTGCAAGTCTCAAAACGGAGTCCAAAAAAAAGCAGGAAATTATACTGTAAGGAACAACAATAACTTGTATTTGCGAAGTACCTTTAACATGCTAACGTATTCCAACTTGCCTCACTGGACGGATATCTGTGACATGGGTGGCTGTGAGTGGGTGGCAGTCTTTGAAGAAGGAGGCCATCTGGGATGTTCGAAGGTGGAATTGGTTCTCCTGGGAGCAAATGTGACAGAGGTGGAGGAATTGGGAATAAGCGATAGCATTTATATAGAGTGAGTGGGTTGGGGGGGAGCACAGGTAGCACATGGGTTGGCAATGAAATATGTTTTAAAGAGTGTCTCAGAGGAAGAAAGGCAGGTAGTGAGGTGAGATATTCGTGGAGGGAATTGCAGAGGTTTTGGTCTTGAAAGCTGAATGCATGGCTGTCAGAAATGCAGAGTTAAAATCAACGGTGCACAAAAGATCAGCATTGGAAGAATGCAGATAACCCTAATGGTAAAAGAGCTGGAGAAAGTTACAGATGTAAGGAAGGGAATTACCATGGAAGGATTTGAAAACAAGAACATGGAGTTCAAAATCATTACTGGATCAAAAGCCTCAGAGAACAGTGAGATGGTAGTTGACTGGGAGTCGGTCTAAATCAGGATATTTTGGCAGTACTTTGGATTAGTTAAGCTCATGGAAGTGCAAAATGAGAGGCTAGCTAGGAATGCACTGGGTCTGTCAGGTTTAAAGTCAAAAAAGGCTTGGATGATGATTTCAGCAAAAGATAAGCTGAAGCACAACCAGAGTGGGTGACATTAGCCGATTGTTATTTTCCTGACCAAAGCAGATGAATGTCTAATGTAATAGATCTGCTTACCAGCACACTCAAAGGAAAGTTAAATTTGCTGAACCAAAATCTTTGTGATTGGTGGGGGACCTCTGCCATTAGAATGGGGCTGCCATGCAGAATATGTCTGATATAATAGTAGGAAAGTTGTGCCAGTACAAAATGTACGGATATTAATTAAATATTTAGCATTATTCTGAATGTAAACCATTCCCATTGATAAAAGTAAATAAAACGATCAGCTTTGCAAAATATCACTTGCGATGGTTGACTTCTGAATATTTGCACAATCTTGGAGACCGTAGATTCCTTGCCTATTACCATTCTAAAGAAAGAAATGTGTATTAAATTTGAACCCAATCTCTGCAAACGTAATTGATTTGGTGCTAATAGTGCACTGGAATATTGTTCTGACTTTGACATTCAGTTTATAGCTTCAGTCTATTTGTAAGCTTGTACAGGTATCTGTTTTGGATGATTTCATTGATTTTGCTGTTTATCTTGCACTGTTTGTCATTAATTGAATTTTCTGATGGGTGCATACTTCTTTTTATTGTAAATTCAATTCAAACCTACCAAATAAAATATGCCAACTTTGGCTTAACATCATTATGCACACACAAGAACTTGCAACCTGTGTATATATAAATTTGAATTTGTTATCATTTACATTTAGAAGAAGAAAAAATTGAATAAATGGTTACTTTATTAATGGGGAGGGGAGAATGAGACCTTTCACTTTATACAGCTATGGTTGCTGATAGAGTACAATAAGACCAGATATAGTGAGATGTGATGTATAGCATGATCAGATAATGATATCAGCAGTTATATGAAGGAGACTGGGAAGAAAGGATGAAATAATCGGTACTCGTCAGAGATGTACTTACAGAGAACAGTAATCTGCCCAACAGTATAAATACAAGAGTTTTTAGAAACCTAACAGTCACTTAGTCATTCTGAGAAAAGGAAGAAGCTATTACAAGCCATGAACTGCGATCAGAGTTTGGTGCTGGAAAAGCACAGCCAGTTGGGCAGCATCCGAGGAGCAGGAGAATCAATATTTCGGCATGAGCCCTTCATCAGGAACAAGGGGACTGAGAAGTAAATGGGAGGGGAAGGTAGCTGGGAATGCGATAGGTAGATGAAGGTGGGGGTGAAAGTGATAGGTCGGAGAGGAGAATGGAAGGAAGATGCACAGGTAGGACTGTTGAAGAGGACAGTGCTGAGTTGGGAGGTTGGGAGGTTGGGAGTGGGATAATGTGGGGGCAGGGGAAATCGGGAAACTGGTGAAATTCACATTGATTCCATGTGGTTGGAGGGTCCCAAAACAGAAGATGAGGTGTTCATCCTCCAGGCGTCGGGTGGTTTGGGTTTGGTGATGGAGGAGGCCCAGGAACTGCATATCCTTGGCCGAGTGGGAGAGGGAGTTGAATTGTTCAAATACAGTACGGTGGTGTTGGTTAGTGCAGATGTCCCAGAGATGTTTTCTGAAAAGATCCGCAAGTTGGTGTCCTGTCTCCCCAATATTGAGGATACCACATTGGGTGCAACTGATATAGTAGCTGACGTGTGTGGAAGTACAGGTATATTTTCTGACGGATATGGAAAGATCCTTTGGGGCTTTGGGCAGAGGTGAGGGAGGAGGTGTGAGCTCAGGTCTTGCACTCCTTGCGTTGGCAGGGGAAGGTGCCAGGAGGGGAGAGGGGGTTGGTGGGTGACGTGGACCTGACAAGAGAGTCACGGAGGGAATGATCTCTCTGAAACGCAGATAGAGATGAGAGGGAAATATATCTCTGGTGGTGGGTCTGTTTGTAGGTGGCGGAAATGGTGGAGAATGATGCAATGTATCCGGAGATTGGTGGGGTGGAAGGTGAGGACCAGGGGGATTCTGTCCTTGTGGTTGGGGGTTCGAGGGCGGAAGTGCAGGAAGTGGAAGAGATGTGCTGGAGGGCATCGTTGACCACATTGTAGAGGAAATTGCAGTCTTTGAAGAAGGAGGCCATCTGGGATGTTCGAAGGTGGAATTGGTTCTCCTGGGAGCAAATGTGACAGAGGTGGAGGAATTGGGAATAAGCAATAGCATTTTTACAGGAGAAAGGGTGGGAGGAGGTGTGGTTCAGGTGGCTGTGGGAGTCCTTGGGTTTGTAGTGGATGTCAGTGTTGACTCGGTCACTGGCAATGAAGATGGAGAGGTTCAGGAAAGGAAGGGAGGTGTCTGAGATGGTCAAGGTGAATTTGAGGTCAGAGTGGAAGGTGTTTGTGAAGTTGATGAACTGTTCAATCTTCTCATGGGAGCACTAGGTGGCGCCAATAGTCATCGATGTAACGGAGGAAAAGGTGGGGAATGGTGCTCGTGTAGCTGTGGAAGATGGACTAGCTGGGGCCCCTGCGCGTGGACATGGCTACCCCTTTGGTTAAGAGGATGGGAAGGAAAAGTCGTTGAGGGTGAGGACCAGTTCAGCCAGTTGAATTAGAGTGTCAGTGGAAGGGTACTGGTTGGGTCAGCATGAGAGGAAGAAACGAAGGGCTTGGAGACCTTTGTTATGGCAGATAGATGTGAACAGGGACTGCCTGTTCAGGGAGACCTTCATCATGGTGGATAGCTGTGTATAGTGACAGATGAACTACCATCAGAGGTGAGGATGCTATCTCTATAAAGTTCATAATATAGCTGCGGGTTACCTTCCTCTTGGCAATCCAAATGTCCTACAACAGACCTCATGTCTTCGGGAATACATATCTTCATCTCTCTGTAGAAAGGAATCATTCGCTGCTCCTCTGTGTGCTGCTGTGACATACTCTAGTTTGTATTAAATGTTGGTGTTAATTTGTCATTGGAGCATTGGGGTCCTCAATGCAACATTTCAGCAAAGCTTTGACAAGGTGCCACATGGGAGACTGATAAAGAAGGTAAAAGCACATGGGATCCAGGGTAACTTGCAAGTTGACTTCATGGTAGGAGACAAATAGTAGTGGTGCAATTTGTGTGGCTGGGCACCAGTGTCCAGTGGCAAAACACAGGGATGATTGCTGAGTCCCTTTTTGTTTGTGACATATATAAATGATATAAATGAGAATGTGGGGGAGATAATAAGTATGTGAATGCCATGAAAATTGACTAGGTGGTTGGTAGTGAGGAAGAAAGTCTGAGGTTACAGGAAGATATTGCTTGCAATTCTGGTCTCCTTCCTTTCGGACGGATGTTGTGAAACTTGAAAGGGTTCAGAAAAGATTTACAAGGATGTTGCCAGGGTTGGAGGATTTGAGCTATAGGGAGAGATTGAATAGGCTGGAACTGTTTTCTTTGGAGTGTTGGAGGCTGAGGGGTGACCTTATAGAATTTTATAAAATCATAAGGGGTGTGGATGGGGTAAATAGACAAAGTATTTTCCCTGGGGTGGGGGAATCCACAACTAGAGGGCATAGGTTGAGAGTGAGAGGGGAAAGATATAAAAGAGATCTCAGGGGCAACTTTTTCACGCAGAGGATGGTGTGTGTATGGAATGAGGTGCCAGAGGAAGTGGTGGAGGCTGGTACAATTACAATGTTTAAAAGACATTTGGATGGATATATGAATAGGAAGGGTTTAGAGGGACATGGGCCAAATGTTGACAAATGGGACTAGATCAGGTTAGGATATCTGATCGGCATGGACAAGTTGGACTGAAGGGTCTCTTTCCATGCTGTACTTCCCCATGACTCTATAGTTCTCTGCAGATGGATTGGTCAGATGACAGATTAGTGGCAGATAGAATTTAACCCTGAAAAGTATGAGGCGATGCACTTTGGAAGAGGTAACAAGACAAGGGAGTACTATGTATGGCAGGACATGAGGGAGCTCAGAGGAACAGAAAGAGCTTGGGGTGTTTGTCCACACATCCCTGAAGATTCAGGACAGATTAGTAGGTTAGTTAAGGCATATGGGACACTTGCCTTTACCAGTCATGGCATAGGTTATAAGAGCAGAGAGGTTGTATTGGAGCTGTACAAAACTTTGGTTAGACTACAGCTAGAGCACTGTTTCCAGTTCTGGTCACTGCACTCAAGGAAGAATGTAATTGCACTGGAAAGGATGCAGAAAAGATTCACCAGAATATTGTCTGGGATGAAGCGTTTTAGCAACAAAGAGAGGCTGGATAAGCTGGGTTTGCTTTCTTTAGGGGTGGACCTGATTGAGGTGTATAAGACTATGAGAGGTGTGGACAGGGTGAATAGAAAGCAACTGTTCCCCTTAGTTGAAGGGTCACTAAATTTGAGCATAATTTGATAGTTAAAGGCAGGAGATTTAGATGGGATTTGAAGAAAAAAGGACTTGCACTCAGAATGGAATGGAAATCTGGGGTGCACTATCTGAGAGGATAATTGAGATGGGAAACCTTGCAACCTTTAAAAAGCACTTGGACACTTGAAATAGCATAACATTTAAGGCTATGATCCAAATCCTGGAATGTAGGACTGCATAGATTTAAAGTAGGTTCAGTCCATGCAAACCCAATGGACCAAAAGACCTCTTTTGTGCTGTATGATTCCATTTTCTATACTTCTGGCTTCTTTCACCAAATTTTCAAGACAATTCTTAACTGCCTTTCATGATGCACATCACTGTAGGCTTAGCCTGGTACAGTCTTTGATACTATGTCCCAGAGAAGTTGCCTCAGATAGAAGGATTTGGAAGTGAGTTTTCAACTTACCCATCACAACTTCTATATTTCAATCAGTGACAAAGGTACTGGCATTGCCAACTATTTATGCCACCCATTGCAAACAAGCCATTCCATCTCAAAGATTCAATTGATGCCAATGATACTGTTCCTTTAACATGGCAGCATTAAAACGGCTAGCTGTAAATGGTTTACGCAAGATATATATGCTTAAACACTAATTACATCTTAATTCATAATTAAAGAAGATTAGAAGTCCCACAGGTAGATTCAAAACAAGGTTTCAAATAAGATCAGTTAATGCTGATTAAATAGGCTGACATGCCATGATTCCTGGGGTTGAATATAATGGCATAACGAAAGTAAAATGCACCCAGGCTTCCCCTTGTGCTTTGCAAACTCCATTCCGTTTGTTTATTTTTTTCCTTCCCACAGCCCCTCATACTGCAAATGACCTCTTCTGAAAGTGTAGCTTTTTGATGGAGTGCAATTCCACAGTGGCCTACAATCATCAAGTAACTCACTCAAGTGGATATTTCTCGTGAGAGTTTGGTGGTGCAGTTGTGGTAATGTAACTGGACAAGAAACCCAGAACCCCAAGGTCAAACCTCTGAACACTGGATTTGAATTCCACATTGACAGAAACTTGAATTCAATAAAACATAGGAAAAAGAGATGGCCAAGTGGTGACCATGTAGCCACTGTTGTTAATACCAAAGTACACTACTCTTCACTAAGGAAGGCCTGCTGTCCTTATGCGCTCTGGCCTCCAGACTCTCAGCAATGTGGCTGGGTGCTTAATTGCCCTCTGACCAATACATGCTGGCCCAGATAGTGATGCCCACATCTCTGTCAATTAATTTCTAAAATATGAGACCCCGTACTTCAATATTACAACAATTACATGAGGGCCCTTTGACCTGCAACTCTAGAGCGCAAACCCCTTTGAATAGCATGCTGCTGATGTGTCTCTACACAAGCAATAACTGCACTGTCACACAGCAACTTAGAGTCATAGAAATGTGCAACACGGAAACAGACACTTCAATCTAACTCATCCATGCTGACCAGATATCCTAAACTAATCTAGTCCCATTTGCCAGCACTTGGCCGATATTCCTGTGAACCCTTCCTATTCATATACCCATCGAGATGTCTTTTAACTGTCGTAGTTGTACTAGCCTCCACCACTTCATCTGGCATCTCATTTCGTACACACACCACCCTCTGTGTGAAACAGTTGCCTTTTAGGTTCCTTTTATATCTTTTCCCTCTCACCCTAAACCCATGCCCTCTAGTTCTGGACTCCCCCACCCCAGGAAAAGGACCTTGTCTATTTATCCTATCCATGCCACTGCATGATTTTATAAATCTCCAAAAGGTCACCCCTCAGCCTCCGAGGCCCCAGGGAAAACAACTCCAGCCTATTCAACCTCTGCCTATAGCTCAAATCCTCCAATTCTGGCAACATCCTTGTAAATATTTTCTGAACCCTTTCAAGTTTCGCAACATCCTTCTGTGAATTGAAAGTGTTTTTATTGTTATGGATTGTCAGGGTTTCAAGAATCATCTTCTCACTCAAAATTACCATTTCTTTCGGTGCATGCAATGTCCCTTTAAATTAAACTTGGCTCAACGTTCCCTTAAGAAATTAGAAGCCAATTTCTAAGCTAAGCTGTCAACTCTGTTGAATCACAAATCTGACCTATTACCTAGCATCCTGGTTCTAAATACAGAACAACATGTGTTTCTTTGATTGGGTGTGCATGTGTGTGTATTTGCATGCGTGTTTTGTGTTTTGGTGTGAGAGGATGCATGAGTATGTAAGCAATAACCAGGCCAATTGTCTCTGGAAGCTAGCCCCAGTTACCTGGGCTGAATGATCCAAACCGTTTCTGCTCAGATTTTCCAGTCAAAACACCACAGCTTGGACTCAGGGACTCAGGAATTTTCTATGTTTTGCTTTGCTTGTTGCACTGAGCATACAGCAAGCCTTAAGCAATAGGCTCTGAAGGGTACTGATGGCAGGCTCTAATTATGGCAAACAGATCACAACTGGAGCCAAATGTCTATTGGTTTTGCCCTAGCGACCAAACATATTTAAGACAACAAAAGATGAAGCTGACTAATTTCCATTCTTTTGTTTCCCTATCTGATTGAATGCAGCCGAATTTTATGATAAATCAATTCCCAGAATTTAGGAGGTGGCCAATTTGATTTGTTCCACTTTTAAACGTCAAGTCTGATTGTCTCAAACTTGCCAGAAAACTTTCATTTCTTGATTAAAGCCAACAATTTAAAGCAAATAAATAAGCATCAGGAAAACATTTATTTGATTTGATGACCCCAATTTTAACTCACGCACCACCTGGCTCAAACCAGGTGGCATGAGTGTGGGGGCCTGCTAATGAGGGCAGTTAAAGTAGGAGGATCTATTCACTCCCCCAAATTCTGCTGTGGTTTTGAATACTAATCTGAAAGAAAGCAGACTGACAAGTTTATTTCGCACTCATGTTTGGCAGAATGAGGCACAGCCGATTATAACAGCCAGTCCTCATATATACCCCGTTGGACCATTTCAGCGTGGAGGTAAGCTGCTCACAAAAGATAAGTACTCGGATTGGGTAAAAAGGGCATCTCAGTGGGGTTTCTTAATCAAGAAAATGATAAACTGGGAATCAATGAAGTGTTTCGGAACAGGCAAAGGCCCAAATATTCTAAGTGGATCCACCTGCTTATTATTGAGCACCAGCCGAATTAACCTTCTTGAATTCTGAATACAGTTCTGGTCAGCAAGGGTCGAAGCAGGCATGTGAGAGCTGGAGACAGTGCTGAGAAGATCTACAAGACTGACTTCTACTATTGCGAGTGTGAATGGGCAAGGATTTCAATACTTTCAGTCCAGATATACATCTGATCGGTAATGTTCTAGAAGTGTATCAGGTAGTAACTAAAAGCAAAATACTGCAGATGCACAAAATCGGAAACAAACACAGAAGATGCTGGAGAAACTCAGCAAGTCTGGTATCACCTTTGGAGAGAGAAACTGAGTTAATCGTTTCATGTCCGATATGACGCTTCAGAAGAAGAAACGAACTTGAGATGTGAACTGTTTTTCTTTCCACACATCTGCCAGACCTGCTGAGTCGCTTCTCCATTTTCTATGTCATATAATAAATAGTATTGGAAAATTAATCTTAAACGCTATGCTAAATATCACCAAAATACTACTTTAAATTAAACAATGGGGGGAACAGAGGTAAAACCGGTTGAAGAAAACCTTACGGCTGTTCATAACGTCCGATGCCCTTCTGAACTGACTGGTCAAAACAAACAGTTTAAGGCAGCAGAGCAGAGGGTAAATTTGTTTGGATGACTGCTTAGTGATGGAACAAATAGCCTTCCTTATCCGTAAGCTTCTTGAGGTCAAAAACTGAAATTGCAGAAGGGAATCAAGGGATCATCAACAAAAAGTCTCACACCGAGGAATAGCTTAGCACATAGATTGCAGCTTCTACGAGTTTTCATTCAGTGAGTTGCTTTATATATCAGCTGTAACCCAACATTTCAAGTATATTGTTATCTTAGATTCAATTGTTCAAGTTTTGCTCAATGAATTTGCTGGATAGTTTGAAATCCTTGCTTGGTCTGGTCGACATGTGACTCCATAGCCTCAGCAATGTGTTTGACTCTTAACTGCCCTCTGACCAATTCGAAATGGGCAATAAATGTTGGCCTAGTCAGTGAGCTCACACAAATAAGTATTTTTAAAAATTAGCTTGATATCTACTGTTCTAGCCTCATGCTGTTTTTTATATGTTGGAAGGTGGAAGTACTTTAACCAGGATAATTATGTGACCTGTCTTCGGTCCATAGGAAACCGGTGACCAGGAAGGACCACTATATCTGGGTGGGTTCCTGAGCGTAACTAGTTATCGGCACCAACTATATACTCTTCAAATCCTAAGGAGTTAAGACTTATGTGAGAGACTCATTTAAATTACAGGAGTTCGCATACCTGGAGTAAGAGGTCATAAAAAACTCTGCTAGCCTCCCACTCCCCCAGCCCCGAACTCTGCTAACTCCAACAAATTGGCAACCAGTTTCTTTCCATTTCTGTCGCGACTAATTTGAAAACTTGTGGCTCTGAATTCTGCCTTTCTTTTTCATCCTTGAAAGGAACTTCCTGACTGTATTGATCTCTGCAGCACCTTTCAATTCACTTTTCCCCATGGAGTTAAACTGAATCCCTACCAGCTGAGCACAGATGTCTGCGACACTGTAAGGAATGTCTGTGTATGGCTGTTTCTCTGCGTTTCACACCACAAAGGGCAGCCTTCACTCTGCCTCCCCATCCCCCTCCACCTGCTGGCTTTTCTACTTCTTCTCAACAGGAGCCTTCCCTACCATCCTCCCTGAACGCCCCTCACCGCCCACCACCCCCCACCCCCAACTGATATTCACCTCCTTCCCCACCCCACAGGGGTGCTGAGGCTGAGAGGATTGCGTTACAAATCAGCCGGGCAAAAAGATAAAAGCAGAGAGATCTGTTCCCATTGCTCTTGCGGAGCTGCGAAGGGTTAATCTGAACAGCACCATGTCCAATTGCAGGGAAATCTGTTTTGAAACAAATAAAAAAAATCACGGCAGCCAGTAAACAGGTCTTTGATGGGGCTATCCATTACATCACCTTCATTGCATTTGGGAATCTGAAACAAACACAGAAAATGCTGGAGAGAATGTCTCAGCTTTGATTCTCAGTTCCAGACACTGATCTCATCTCACCCTAAAACATTCCTGTGCAGCACAAGGCTGAGAAATTCTTCCACTGGTTGAAACTTTCTCTGAATCAACTAGTTAAGTTCTCACCTTCGCACCTTTCTCCCGGGGAGCCCTCCCTGGAACCAAGAGTTTTTTTTTCAAATGACTATTTGTTTAGAAGTAGCAGTGTTTTGGTCAACCTGTTCAGACCTGTTATGACACACACACACACATAATGTTGGGAAAACTCAGCAGGTCTGGCAATAATTTTGGAGAGAGAAACAGTGTAATGCTACTCCTCTGGAGCAAGTGGGACTTGAGCGTATGCCATCTGGCCCTGAGATAGGGATACTACCACTGCACCAGAATAGCCTGTTCCAAACACCCATCCCAGAGGAGTCTTTTAGCTAGTTTTCTATTGTAAACCGAAAGATTGAGTGAACAGAATGAATTTCAGCTGCAGTAAGCATGTGGTGGGGCAGATGAGTCTCACCAGAAGTTCATTTGCGTACGCTGTTACCAGGAGGGTCCACTGGAGAGCAATGAGGGCCTTCTGTTTCTTAAACCTCCCAAAACATGCGTTATTGAGGTATCTGGCTAATCTGCTGCTCTGGGTGTGAACAGATGACTCGCCAAAGAGCTGAGTCTGTAACTTTCTGGCTTGAGTGACTCAGTGTCCAGTAAGAGGAAGACTTGCAATTATAAAGCACCTTTTACAACCTTACAATACCTTCCAGCACTTTCCAGCAGCCAACCATGTGCTACTTTGGAAGTGCAGTCGTGGTTATTAAAGCAGGAAACTCAGCATTCAATTTGCAAACAGCAATTCTACTTTTAAGCCTTGATGAACATTCACTAGGAGACCATTGACTCTACTTGGGAAGGCAGGTGGGACCTTGGTTTAGTGTCTCATATGAAAGAGGCCATCTCTGGACAATGCAGCCCTCCCTCAGCACTCTGGAGTGTAAGCCATGAATTTGTGTTCATCGCTCTAGAGTGGGAGTTGAACTCAAAATCTTTTGACTCAGTGTCAAGACTGCCAAGACATGACTGACACTTTTTCTCCATCATTTTTAAAATTAGTATTGAATTTCAAAAGGTATATCACTTGAGACAGATTTATTCGTCACTGTTTACATATCATTAATTGATTATTAAAGCACTTTAGTGTAAGCCTATAGATAAATCACAGACTTTACATGTTAACTCAATCTTCCCAGCAGCGGCACCATTGGGTGTCGTATATCATTTCCTTTCATCCCCATTTAATTATTGGTGACGGATTTTTCAAGAATATTTTATTGCTGTGCCCAAAGCACTCTGTGCTCATTACTACAGGCCACCTACCTTATAATTGCATCATTTACCTCCACGGAATATAAGGCTCCAAAATTACTGGCATAAGTGGGGCAAAGAAAAATCTTTATCCAGCCTGGACAGATTTCTGATGCCCTGTTTCATACCCTGGGCATGGGAAAATTCACATTAGCAGGACAGGCAGGTCTGGGTGGGATAATTTAGTGACAAAGTAAAACAAGACTAAGCCGGCCATGACCACTTTCACTGATTGTATACCAAAATCAGTCTGAAAACAAAAGCAATCAGAAACAAGCCTTCAACTCCCAACAGCGTCTTCTTAGTGTCATAGAGATGTACAACTCGGAAACAGACCCTTCGGTCCAACTCATCCATGCTGACCAGATATCCTAAATTTATCTAGAGTCCTATTAGTCAGCATTTGGCCTATATCCCTCTAAACCCTTCCTATTCATATACCCATCCAGATGCCTTTTAAATGTTGCAATTGTACCAGCCTCCATCACTTCCTCTGGCAGCTCATTCCATATATGTATCACCCTCTGCGTGGAAAAGATGCTTTAAAATCCCTTTAAAATCTTTCCCCACTCACCTTAAACATATGCTGTCTAGTTTTGGTCTTCCCTATCCTGGTGAAAAGACTTTGATTATTCACGCTCTCCTTGTTCCTCAAGATTTAATAAACTTCCATAAAGTCATACCTCATTCTCCCACACTCCAGGGAAAATAGCCCCTGCCTATTCAGCCTCTCCCTATAGCTCAAACCTTGTAACATCCTTGTAAATCTTCTCTTATCAGAGTGAAGTGATGGATTTTCTCTGTTGAAAAGTTTTCGATCCCTATCAAGGTCTGGCTAGCACTCACTACCCACCCACCTGAGGCCTCCCAGGTTCGGGATGGCCAGAAGCTATCAGACTGGGCTCTTGCTAGGGGCTTGCATGTGAGGTACAGTGCTGCGACCAATCATCCTTTGAAATGCAAACCTAGATCACCAAGCCCATAGTTATGGACACTGCCATTGCATCACAAGAGCCCTTCTTATTCATTCCAGATATTTTCCCTAATCAACCTGTTCAGAGATATCAGACATACCTTTGAGCTCGGGCCTACTGGTTCAGAGATAGAAACACTACCACCATGCCATATATTTCAAAATCAACCCATTCAGAGATATAATTACACACCTCTGGAGTGGTGGACCTGAACCCAGGCCCAGAGGCAGGGGCACTACCACTGGATTACAAAGACGCTCTCCATGCTGTGTCTAAGGGCCCATCCATCATCAGACTAAATATTCGGGGATAGATCAGTAGAGAAATTGAACAATTTTCACATTAGAAGGTATTATTTACTGCATGATAGCAATAGGTGCAATTAACATGACCTAGTGAGGTAGAATTGCTTAAACTATCAGGAGCTAGAGAATACTCAACTGTCTCCACTGGGGCTTTGTATTAGACTGCTTTTTCTCCATGCTCAGATTGTATGTTATCATCAGGTTGGGTGGAGCAAATGCAACTTCAATATCGCTTCAAAAAACATTTTCTGTGTGAGGATGAGGAAAGGACAATTTCCATTTGGGGACTCTGCAGCTTCAGTACTCAGTACTGAGTTCAATAATTTTAGAATCTGAGCACCTTCTCCCATGTCCTTCCATGTTCAGAATAAGGGTCACTGGACCTAAAATGTTAACACTGCTTTCTCTCTACAGATGCTTCCAGACCTGTTAGATTTTCCAGTGACCTCTGTTTGTGTTTCTGATTTAAAGAATCTTTCTGTTCTCGCTCTCTCGTTCTCTCTCTCTCTCTCTGGGCTCTTTCTCCATCTATCATTTACTCCTCCATCCTGCCACCACTCCATCTTCATCATATATACCAACCTTCCACGGACTACAATCTGTTCTGAAGTTGTCACTCTTCATGACCTCTTTCATTGCTGGGTCAATTCCTCTCCACTGCCACGCCCACCAAGGTCAGAGTCGTGTATCTTGCCATTGGGCCCATCTCACTGATATTGCTGTGATGCCCTTCTGCCACCACTTTCCCACCATCAGAGCTGGGCCCAATCAATGACAACATCGCCAAGCCACAGGTGCCATCTTTCGCTGCTGGGCCTACCTTACCGATGTCGCCTTTGCCAATGTCGCAGCCACCAATTCCAATTCCAGGTCCCACACTCGCCTCAGAAACATAAGTAGGGGCTCACTCGCCACTACCACCAATCCCACGCTGGGATCACTCGAGTCTGCAATGGGCCCACTTGCCACCCACTGATGCCATCTGGTAAATAAAGGAAAAAAAAAACTATTGATAGGTGTTTTCAAACTTTTGTATCTTTTACTCGATAATTCAGATGGTCTGGAGGTTTTACAATTTTCCCAGAACGTTTTCTCTTATGACTTGGAAGAAGATTTTTGGCTTGAGGACTGTTGACCTTGATTCTGATCATAGCCTTAGTTGATTTGTGAATCATTCCTCTGCTGGAGAGTCTATTGGATAGCCTTTCTGGAGGATATCATTCCTGCTAAACTGAATAGTTGGTCTTCCTTATCTGGAAGATATTAATCTTCTTAATTCCCTTTGCAGAGGAATTCTACCTACCCTGCCATCTCATGCAGCTTTCCCATAATGCCCATCTGGGTGCCTTCATGAACATCTATCATGGAAAATGGCTGAGCTATCAACGCAAATTCTTTCTTCACTGGAGTATCCGAGATTTTCAGATGAGTGTACTTGTTTTTAACCACATTCTGAGATTATGGATTTTAATCTAGCTTTCATGGTTCATGTCCATTTTGTGCAAGCAAATCTTTAATCTGTTGACAGTATCCGAGTTGAAGTGTGTAGGCTATCTACTTCACCTTGCTGATAAGATTGGGTGTATTGATGGCCCAAAACATAATGCACATCCCTTTGCATAAATTGTAAAATAAAACCAAAGTCATAGGTCTTAATAAATATCTTGCTAAAATTGTGGTTTACATTAAGAATGGACGAATCATGTAAAATTCTTAAAATTCTCTTAAATTTCTTTTTAAATTTTTTTCCCTTTGTCACCTTAAATATCTTTCCGTTTTCTCTACCGGCTTTTGCACACAGACCTTAGAGGTCCACCCAGCATTTGGAGGAAATAGCAGGAAAATGGTTAATCTTACTTCTGCCTTGCCATGCTGTTTCGCACTCGAAGCCAGGAAAGCTGGAGATAAACTTTCCTCAGGAGGTGCTAACTCATAAAGTCAAGGGCAGTCTTTGAGACCAGTTCAGGGGCTTGGACACAATTAGTCAGCTACTCAGGAATGGCTAGTCAGGATGCTCTCCATATAATGGCTGAAGAGGCACATGTCAGGCAGCCCACCACCTGTCTTGACTCTTGCTGCCTTATTGTGGGCTGTTTTTCTCCTGGAATAGGATAGTGGCAGGTATTGTGGGAGGTGAAAGTGGGTAACATAGCTGTCAGAAGTGGAACAGATGGGGAGGTATTCTGACCGAGTCAGTAGGCATCATAAAGAGCATGTGTTGCTGGAAAAGCGCGGCAGGTCAGGCAGCATCTAAGGAGCAGGAGAATCGATGTTTCGGGCATGAGCCCTTCTTCAGGAAGGGCTGGAGAAGGGCTCATGCCCGAAACGTCGATTCTCCTGTTCCTTGGATGCTGCCTGACCTGCTGCGCTTTTCCAGCAACATATTTTCAGCTCTGATCTCCAGCATCTGCAGTCCTCACTTTCTCCTCCCATCATAAAGAGCATGCAGGGTTAGTAGTAAGGAGGGTTAAGTGAAAGTGAACAAAGATGGGGCATGCAATAGAAAGAGTGGTAAAGCATGTGCCTCGGTGAGGGTTAGGTTCATTAATAGGAATAGAGCGAGTATGGGAGGTGTCAAAGAGAAGACAATGGCACCTACATTGGTGGAGTGGAGAAGGTCATTGCTCTTCTTCCTAATTATATACATTCCTCCAGAAGGCTGAGACCTCACTGGCGTGGGAGGCAGCATCGGACTAGGCTGGTGTTAGTCTGGTGTCATGGTGGAAGAGGAGTGCATCCCACATCTGAATATCCCCATCCGCCAAGATGTCCGGGTTCCTCCTTCAATGTGCAGCGCCAGTTTCCCATTGTCTGCCATGACCAGGGCAAATGTTACAGACTCATGCAGAACAGGTCTGCACCGACAGTGCTTGACTGGGCTTCCAAATATGAAAGAATCACCAGGGTGTTTCAGCAGTTATCTGCTGAGTGATGAGCTGTTCCAGAGAGGCTACGTGAAAAATGGAGCAGAAATTGGACAAGAACGGAGCCATGGGGGCAGAATAAGTAAGTCATCAAGTACGTTTGGTAAGATACAGCAAGAGAGCTCACTAGGTCTCACTGAGAAAAGCCTTCCAAAACACTCAACACGCTGACACTTAGCCAAAAAAATGCAAGATTCAGCCCTGGGTGAGTTTTATCAAGCAAAATGTCACGGGAAATTCAAATCCCACCATGACAACTGTTGGAATTTGAATTTGATTAAAAAGAAAAACTGGAATTACAGTCTACTGAAGACTGTGAAACCATTGTTGACTGTTGGGAAATCCCACCTGATTCATTGATGTCCTGTAGGGATGGAAACTGCCATTCTCATCAGGTCAGGCCTCCATGTGACTCCAGACCCACAGCAATTGGTGAAGATGTTAGGGATGGGCAATAAATGCTGGTCTAGCCAGTAATGGTCACATCCCATGAGTGAATAATAAAATAAATGAAATTAAACAATCTGCCTTGCAATTATTTCATTTCTTCCAACATTGCTAACAGTACTACATGGTACCAAGCAAAATTAATACAAATTAAGCCATCTAAACATAGAAACATCACTTTGTGCAATTACCCAAGAGCCCTCTCATGTTGCCTGAAGTTCAAAACTTTTAGATAGATAATGTCCTACTACTATAATTAAATAGTCCTTCCAGGATCGACCTATTCAACATTAACCCTTTTCCTGCTGTCCTTATTTTATTTTTGTTTTCTCAATTACAGAAATACCTAAGAGATTCTGCCACATTCAATGATGCAAAAAATACTATAAAATAAATGTTAAAAAATGTCTAAATTTCAGGCACAATATTTCACTTATCATGCACAATTAATTGCAAAGTAAGATTCCATTTATGCTGTTCCATCAATCACTCCTGAATGAAGTACTGACTAATTAAATGCAGTTCAAAATTAAAAGAAAGCTTTCTATATTTAACATACAAACATATATATATGTATCGATCACAACTTCAGGATGTCCCAAAGTGCTTTACAACTAATACAGTACTCCTGAAGTGTAGAAATGGTGGAAATGTGGCAGCTAATTTGCACACAGTAGGTTCCCTCATAAAGCAGTGAAATAAAAGACTAGTTCATTTGATAGTGGCATTAAGATGCCAGTATAAGCTGCTCTGCTCTTCAAATAGTGCTGTGTGATCTTTTACATCCTACTGAGTGGACAGATGAGGCACTTGTATAACATCTCTTCTGAAATAAAGCATTTCAGTCGGTCCAACACTTGCTCAACGTTGCACTGTGATGCCAGCCTGGGGTAGGAGCTGAAGTTCCAAAGAGGAGCTTTAACTTACAATCTTCTGATTTAGACATTTCAATACTGCCAGTTGTACCACAGTTGTCATATACTTGGAACATTATTAATTCCAATTCTGTTCCAATCTTAAAATATCCATACTACTATAACAATTTTATCAGTTTCCAATTTAGAGTCACTTTGTGTTGATTCATGCTGAATTGGTAATAGTTTTGTGTTTTGGATCCATAGTCAGGATAAATGGGTTTGGGTTTGCAAATCTCAATTCACCTTGGATTACTGCAGCCAGAAGGTGGGGGGAAGATTTCATCCTATTAATCTGGGCCCAGAGCATATTGCCCAAGGCTCAGTTTCATTGGCTGAGCCAGAAATCCCTGCCTAGCCTCTTCCCATTTTTGTGAAGAGGCTGAATTGGCTCAATGATATCATCAGAGGAAGAGTGAAGAGAAAAACGCTGTGAGTCCATCATCATCACTCCATTTCTGAGTCCACATTGGATATTTTCCATCAGGCTGATCAGACATCCAGGGTGTGAGGGGGAATGTCCCAAAATAATCCAAAAATTACAGCAAAATTCTTTGTATACATTATTCCTGTAACTTCAACCATCACAAAATGCATCAATTGTAATATGGTTGGTGCGTTCTTGGCAGTCCCTGTGGCAATGAACCATGCAGGCAGGTGCTGTTGAATTTGAAAGGGCTGCTTAGCCATTTGTCGAGTGATTAACTCGGTCAAAACAGCAAATTCAAAGAGAATCCTTATTCAAACTGTTTGTTCTACCATTAGCTTTGTTGGCCAAGGTGTTGTGTGACTACCTGCTATTGTGATCTCTTGGTTGTGTTCCTGTGTTATGATAAGGAGTCTGAGCACAGGACATTGGTGAGAATTAGGAAGCAGCCATGAATGAGCAGAGGTTTCTCTCATGATTGCTGTTAAGAAGAAAATTCTTCTCTGAGCTTTGCACATTTAGAGTTATAGAGTCACAGAGATGTATAATACAGAAACAGACCCTTTGGTCCAACTCGTCCATGCTGACCAGATATCCTAAATTAATTGCGTCCCATTTGTCAGAACTTGGTCCATATGCCTCTACACCCTTCCTATTCATATACCTATCCAGATGTCTTTTAAATGTTGCAACTGTCCCAGCCTTCACCACTTCCTCTGGCACTTCATTCCATACCCGTACCACCCTCTACATGAAAATGTTTCCCTTGAGTCCCTTTTAGATCTTTCCCCTCTCACACTAAACCTCTGTTCTCTAGTTCTGGATGCCCCCACGAGAGGGAAAAGATTTTGTCTATTTATCCTAACCATGCCCCTCATGATTTTATAAACCTCTATAAGGTCACCCCTCAGCCTCTGACGCTCCATGGAAAACAGCCCCAGCCTGTGCAGCCTCTCGCTATAGCTCAAATCTTCCAACCCTGGCAAAATCCTTGCAAATCTTTTCTGAACCCTTTCAAGTTTCACAACATCCTTCCTATAGCAGGGAGACCAGAATTGCATACAATATTCCAAAGCCTAACCAATATCCTGCACTGCTGCAACATGACTCCTGTACTCAGTGCTGTGACCAGTAAAGGAAAGCATACCAAACACCTTCTTCACTTATCTTATCTACCTGCACTCCACTTTTATCCCACACCCTCAGCAAATGTGGTACAGGAACAAGCAGATCACAACATATTCTGTCCAGGAAATTATTTTAAAAAAATGTCTTAGAAACACTGGTGAGAAAGAAGGGATGAAAAAAAAATCAATAAAATAAAATTTGCTCATGGACAAGAGTGTATGTCGCACTTTAAAATAAAACATAGGCATGTTCTCCACAAAAGTACTACTGTATTGATGGCTCCTTTAACATCTGAAATGTACTTGCATTGAGAAAAACATATGAAACATGCAGTTGGCAGTGTGTGTGACAAAGCCAGCAAGGTGCTTCCCCATACACCAACCGCCTCCCCTGCATCCCCACCCCTCCCCCTTTAGCAATAAAAACAGTGACAGTGCAGTTGCACATGTGGATTCTTCACCTCAGGAGATCAATTGATTTACTGCCTTCCTGCGGTCTCATTCTTTTTAATAGGAATATATTTGGCGGTATAATGAATGAGCAAAACTGGCTTGTAATTCCTTGTGATAATCACAGATAGACATTGGCAATGACAGCTTCAGACTGGCAGCTGTGGACAGTCACCAACTGTCTAGACTGACAGCCATTCACAGGACCCGATAGTTCAGATTACTAGCAGTTCACTGTGCCTAAAAGTTTAGGCTAGAGATTGGCACTGCAAGCATTCAGTTCAAATGGCTAGGTAATGTTTGTGCCTATCTTTGAAAACATTTAGCTGTTCACAACGTTAATCCTTTCCCTGTGATTTTGACCACAGCCAGTAATTGTTTGCAGTGCCCATCAGTCTAGGCTGGCATAAAGTAATTGTCCATGTCAAAAGGGTGGTAACTGTTGGCAAGGCTTTAAGCCCATTCTGGCATTCATTTCCAGACTGGCAGACATTCAGCGCCCATTAACGAATAGTGGCAGAGCCTGACAGTAAATGCCAAATGTAAAAGCCAGTAGCCACTGACATTAGCCAGTGCAGGTTAGCTTTGCCCACCCTTTCACATTGGCAGTCATTCCCAAAGTCAGTTACACCCGGGCCACTAGTTGTTTCCAACCTTATTCAGTCTGGGTCTCGGCTGTCAAAGGCTCAGAGTAGCCATCAATAAGAACCAGTCACAGTTCGCAGTGCCAGTCAGTAAAGGCTGGCAAGATTCACAGTGCACATCCGAGAAGGCTAGCTGTTAGTTGGCAGTTCCCCTCAGTCTAGGAGAACTGTTGGCAGTTCGTAGCTCTGCAGGACTGCTTCAATGTCTTGGCTTGGATGCCCAGGAGTACATAAGGAATCCATGAGACTACAACAAAGAGTTTAGCTGTTAGAAACCAGAGCATCTGGGTTAGCTTTCAGTTTAACTCTTTCCTCCTCATCAGAGAATTCCACTCCTAACCAAAACAATATATCGGTAAAGTTTACAAACATCAGATACAGATCGTTCATAGTTTGGTAGATTTACTCAGTGACAAAGATTCGGGAATCAATTTGTGTTTTGAGTACCTTGAAAATTGCCTGAGAAATCAGCAAAAGGCAAAGGTTAAATATTTAATAATATCAATATCCTGATATATCAAACAGAATGTTTGAAATCTTATGGGATTAAAGCATATGCATAAGTTAATGTATGCATTAAAGTTGCAGGTGAACATATTGTTTGAGAATGTTTAACATGTTTCTATGAAAGTCCTTTGGCTATTAGTTTTGTGGCAATTTTTCACCTGTTCCCCCATTAATTTCATACAGCATAATTTTATCCCATGATAGCCATCAATGGTTTGGTCAGTCCTGCAATGAGATTTTCTCGGGTGTGCCATGTCTATCGTGTTGAAAACTCCAACTAAAATATTAACCTGACTGTGATATGTTGATCGAATTTTTAGGATTTTCTGATTACTGCATTTACAACTTTTCTACGCATCTCAGTTTTCTAAATATCTATTATCTAAGGAAGGTGGAGGTTTTTAACAAACCTTTCACCTATGTTTATGCAGTCTTTTCCTGTCACCCAGTGTCCTCTCCTCGGTAGAACACAAAATGGAATAAGCCATTCGTACCCAGTTTCCTGCTCCATTATTTGATTAAATAATTGCTAGTTAACCATCTTAATTCCATTAACCTACATTTTTCTAATGAAAAGCTACCATTCTTAGTTTTGAAAGCCTTTATTGTCCCAGCATCCATAGCCTTTTGGAGAGAGAGATCGACATTTAGATTAGATTAGATTAGATTAGATTACTTACAGTGTGGAAACAGGCCCTTCGGCCCAACAAGTCCACACCGCCCCGCCGAAGCGCAACCCACCCATACCCCTACATTTACCCCTTACCTAACACTACGGGCAATTTAGTATGGCCAATTCACCTGACCTGCACATCTTTGGACTGTGGGAGGAAACCGGAGCACCCGGAGGAAACCCACGCAGACACGGGGAGAATGTGCAAACTCCACACAGTCAGCCGCCTGAGTCGGGAATTGAACCCGGGTCTCTGGCACTGTGAGGCAGCAGTGCTAACCACTGTGCCACCGTGCCGCCCACATTTCTACCAGCCTTCATGATTAGCCTTGTTTTCTGAGTTTGCTCCTGAAAGGGCTGAGTTCCAGTTTTAGAATGGTATCCCCTTGCTTTTGATTTCCAAAAGATTTAGTTTCCCTGCATTATCCTAATAAGTTTTTTTTTTAATTAAAACTCATTGATCAGATCACTTCTCTTCCATGTTCGAGAAAATATGAGACAATTTTATTCAGCCTATCCTCATAATGAAATCCCTAGGTTGGTGCACCCCTATTAGATACATTCCTTCTGTATCAATCCATTGCCTTAATGGCTATCGGAGAAAAGAGATTTTCATGCTTCTTGGCTGAGAGCTTTGTGATGGGTTTATAGCCTCCAATAGACATCAATCAGCCTCTGCACAAGGAATGCACAGATACAGCAGGAAGGTAAGATAAGATGCCAATAGGCAGAGCTGCAAATTTAATTATATGGATGTCGCAATTCAATGTTTGATGGCACTATAATTGCTTAAGTATGGTACAAAGTGCAGTCACACTTTGATAATCACCCTACTGGAAATTACTGCTAATTTTCTCGTATTACCGAGAATGTTAGTCTCTGTCGAAATGGAATCCTCTTGGTATACATTAGGTCATGTCTTGTCCGACTATACCTCAACCTGATTGCAGGTGTTTGTTATAAGTTGGAATGGAGTTAATGTAAGCTCACATCTGGATCTCCACTACAATGTTGAGACTTACTTTAGGATTTTAGTGGAGTCAGGTTTGGGGCTATCTTAGATAGCCCATTAAATCTGGTGCAGGGATTTTTGATTAACCTGTTCCATTGATGACAAAGTAGGCAGCATGGTATTTTTGTGTGATCTACGGTTTCATATGATATTAGCATGCAGGCAACACACACTGCACCGTCTATTAGCTGGATAATTGATATTGTGAGTTGTTAAGAACAATGTATAACTTTAAACTGAAGTTATACTTTCTACTTGGTGTTAGGAAGCGGAAACATGGTTTAGCTACATTGTTGAGTGTTCTTGTGGGTTGGTACTGAGGGGTCTGGAGGTCTGTTTTGTTGACGTATTCTAATGAGGTTTAAACCCTTGAAGTGAACAGATCAGAACATTGAAAACAAAAGGATGAAAGAAAATATTGTTGAGTGAGTGGAATGCAGTGACTTACTGAATAAGGCAGAACAATACAGGAAGTCAGTTAATGTTGTGAGTACTAGAGGACACTGGGTTTAGGGCTCTCCTGTAGCTGCTCTGAAGTTAAAATAATCATGAGTTTAGTTTACAATATATTTGAGGTGTCTTGAAGTGGGATACTGTCTGAAGTGGTTACATGACAATTTGCTGAAATGGGACAAGTTACAGCCTTAGACAAGCCTGAGTCTGAGCAAGGAGCCCAAATGTAGAGATAGTCATTACTCGCCTCCAGGCTTTGGTGTGTGTAAGGATATTACTGGGATAAAAGGAATACAGTGAAGTTGAATCCTTTTCTGATGACTACAAATATTTTTCCAATCTTTTCTTTTATCTATTGTAGTATGATTAGTGACTTGTTGTTTAATAAATGTTTTGTTCTTTGTGTTAAAAGTATGCTAGGATCCTCTTGTGAATGTGTTCAGTAACTGACCTCTACCTTCAGAAAAAAATCAAAGATAGAATCTTACCAACCAGGTTTCAACCTGGAAGATATTTTCCAATCAGCATACTCTGGAGTAAGTGGGAAGTGAAATTAGGCCTCTTAGTTCTGAAGTGGGGTCATTACCAAGGCACCATAAGGTCACTGAAAGGGTTGTTATTTTTCTAATCGATCTGTTCAGAGATATGATTAAAAATCTCTGGAGCAGATGGGATTTGAACCCAGCTCTCCTGGCTCAGATATAGGGACACTACCACTCCCATAAACATCCCTAGAACTGTTTGACTTGTTAAGAACTAACATTAGCTAGAAATACAGCAGGAAAGGTTAAGCTGACCTGCACTTCTTAAAGTGGATGGCATTTGTGGCTGAGGAAGTTGTTTGGAATCCTTCATGAACTGGCAAAGACAGAAGAATAGCACAACTTGGAAAAGAATACAGTCTCCAAGGCTTGACAGTTTTTGTACTTGGAGATCCAGCCAAGGAAGCTGAAAAGTATATGAAATCTCCTGTTTCTCCTGTATGGCCAAGAATTTCTCCAAGTTCACTGTCATAGGTAGTTAGAGGAGGGAAGTATTACAGTCAATAATAGGAGTCAAATTCTGTGGATTGGTGCCAGAATTAATTCAATGACCTTATACAAGAGGACATGGTCAGTGAATTCATCTTCAAATGCTAACAACTCCACCATAATCCTCAGCAATTACTCAACTCACTACATCCCCAGTATTCACCTTCTTACAATCTCTGTCAGTCAGGACTCATACCTGACTTCCATGTGCTGATGGTAACTTCATACCTAATCATCACTTCTACATCCCATTGTCCCCAGTTCATCATACAATCTCTCCTCAGATTCACAAGAGGCATATAGTCTGTGCATACACCTCTGACTTACCTCCATTCCTACAGTTTCCGATAGCCAAGAGGTCAAACTGGCGCAGCAGCGCAGCAGTTGTGAGAATCCATGGATAATGAAGACTCAGAATCCTAATTTGTTTTACTCAATCCATCACTGAGACTTGCATATACTGTAATTTAAAGGATACAGCAGAGCCAGGTCCTCCACATGCTGAAACTTCTGAAAACAATCGGCTCATGGCCAGGGCAGGGAAAAAGGCTGTGTGTGTAGAATGTCAAGGGTCACACACTCTTGGGGCTGTAGAGGGTACACATGAACAATTCAATGATGCCGAATTCAGAAATGCTTGGTGTATTGGGAAACCCCTTGCAGTCAATGTCAGGGAACATGGAGATATCAGACAGCAACTTTGCAAAGGGCTCTGCACAGAGCTCAGAGTCGATGCTTGCCAGCATGACAGTGGTGGTCATCACTATCTGCACTCTTCAAGATCCAAACATGATGTAGTATCTGATGATGGACGTGTCAGCTTCCATTAAAACGTAAGTAGCTTCCACCAAAAGTCTTACTGAGGCATCAGAAGTGCAAATCATGTTAGTGCATCTTTGATGTCATGCAGGCCCAGATAGCTGTCATCACAGCCACAGATATCAAAAGGGCTTGCAGGATCTTCTAGCAATGTGTCCTCTGAACGTGTTGTGGAAGCATGGCCCTGAGAGAATAGTCATGTCTGCATGGACCATGACTCCACAGTTATCTCTCACAGGAAGACACTGTTTTTCCACAAGCCCCTGCCCCTCTGTCAGTGCTCTTGTCTGCCTGCCAGCCTAGACTGCTGTTGCCCATGAAATGATGGTGCAGACTGAAAGTGGGTCTTTTGAGCCTAGAGCTGCTTAAGGTTGCATTCCAAAATCACCTGCAGTCTCCTTCAATGCAAGTCACCAGCTTTCTACCAAGCATGGTGCAGTCACTGGGATAACACCACACAACTGGAGGACCAGGAAGGGCAAAGGCAAATAAGACAGGAGCCAGAAGAACACACAATGATGATGAGTTGACTTTTGGATGCAACCTGGAATATTTATTTTGAGGTGGCTTTTATTATTGCATTTTGTTTGAACAGAGGCTATGGCCACTAGCATGTGCAGAATCCTTGACATCAGCACCTGCTACACCCAATCCTTGTCTATTTAAGGAAAAACTTGTAGAGCTGTAGCAGTCATAGAAGAAATCAATCAGCAACTAACCTGAAAAAGTTATTGATGATCATTTAAAATGGGCCTCTTGGATGTTCTGGCTGGAGTTGGGAGAGGGACGAGATGTGCCTTACTGTGACTGAACACACTCAGTGTGCAAGATTCAGAGAGGGTTTTAAACTGGAACACGGAGCTTCGAAATGGTTCCACTGGCATCAATTCACATTTTGTGTGACACCACCACGGAAACCTCCATAAAATGCAAGCCAAATCCAACTTGACCAATTACCACCCAAAGGCCTCCTTTCGATCATTAACATCGGGATGGTTGGCGTTGTCAGCAATACTGTCAACTGGTGCTCAAGACTAACCTGCTCAATCACGCTCAGCTTGGATTCCACCAGGGCCACTCACCTCCTGATCTTATCACAGTGTCCAAACATGGACAAAACAGCTCAACTCAAGAACTCAGGAAAGTGACTGCATTTGACATCAAGGCTGCAACATTAAGGTTGCAACACCATGACAGAATGTGGCATCCAGGAGCCCAAGCAAAATTGAATTCAAGTGGAATCAGCAGAAAAGTCTCCACAGGATGGATTTGTATCTCATAGGAGAGGAAGATGGTTCTGCTTTTTGGAGGCCAATCATCTCCAAGGCAGGCCTTGTCTGCAGGAGTTCTTCAGATAGTCTCCTCACCCCAACCATCGTCAGCTGTTTCATCACCATGTGGCTTTCCTGCCATCAGGAAGTCAAAAGTGTGGATGTTCACTAATAATTATGCAGTGTTTATCACCACTCGTGACTCCTCAGATACTAAAGCAGTTTGTGCTATATCCAGGCTTGGATTAATAAGTATCAGAGTGATGGGCAATGATCCTCTCCAACAAAAGAGAATCTAACCATCACCACCTTGACAGTCAATAGAATTGCAAGCAAATGAGGTGCACTACAGCAACTTGCCAAGCTTTCCTGTACAGAAAGGTTCAAACCTGAAACAAGGACAGCAGATGGATAGAAATGCCATGTCACTTACAAATGCCCAGCTGAGTCACACATCATCCTGACTTGGAAATATAGTGCCTGTCCTTCACTGTCAATGCTTCTGGAATTCCCTGAATAACAACACTGTCCTACATATCACATGAACTGCAACATGAAGACAACTCACCATCACTTTCTCAAAAGCATTTAGAGATAGGTAGTCCATGATGGCCTAGCCAGTAATGCCCACTTCTCTGAAAAAAAAGATGAAAAAAGGATGGCCTTCCTGCAGACAAACTGGGTTTTCAATGTGATCAGTGAGATATCAGCAGACTTGAGGCATTCATGGGCAGGGATGACAGTAACAAAGAGTAAAATGTTTTTTTCCACTGTATATCCAATGACAGCACCAAGATTGGCCAAGTCTATTATAACACCCTTCAGACGCACCTACATATAGCCATCTAAGTTTGTTCAATATATTCGCATAAGTTGTATGGCACTTTCATCTTTTTACTTACAAATTCTGTGTCCAATGTATTCTCTCTCACTGACTGCCTGAGGAAGGAGTGGGGACTCCTAAAGCTTATGGTTTCAAATAAACCTGTTGGACTGTAACCCGGTGTCGTGTGATTGTTGACCCAGTATTGCAAGAGTTAGAAATAACAACTCTCTGTTTCACCACTGCAAATGGGCACAGCTTTTGACATTGATTCAAACTCCAGTACAAAATTTAATCAACCAAACTGGCATTTTTCTCATGTCTCAGGGAAAGTGAATATGCAATGACATGCAAATGCACATTTGGCACAAGGTGGGCACCATAGCACTGTTTCATGGCCTGTTTCCACGCATTATTGGCAGAATGGAAAGCCAAAAAGAAAATGTTCCTCACAGATTTAGAGTTAGATTCTCAGTAATGATATGACAGAGGTAGAGGGTCTGGGAAAAAGTGTCAAACTTACCTGGGGAAATTTCAGTGTTATTGCACTTTTGGCTTTGCTGGTAGTAATGAGAGGAGGAGGGAAAAATGTGGGCAATTAGATTGTACCTAAGTTAAGCTGCAGAAGACAAAATGTTTGTTGGCTGAGAAATTGGAAGCTGACGACTTATGGGACTACAGTGTACCCACTTGTGACAGATATTCGACTCCTTGCTAATGCATATCAGTTATAAAAGCAAAATAATTCAGAGGCTGTAAATCAGAAACAAACACAGGGAATGTTGGAGAGACTCAGCAGGTCTGGCAGTATCTGTTGAAGGTCCAGTGTGAATCCTTTTCTATACGTTACAGGCTGCTGTATTCAACTCTACCTCAGTCCTAAAGAAGTTGTAATCCCAGATTTGAAGTTTTCCACTACAAACCTACCAACTCCCACAGTAATTTTGACCACACATCCCGACATCCAGGTTCCTGTAAAGACTTTATTCCATTCTCCCAGTTCTTCTGTCTTTGTCGCATCTGTTCCAATGATGCCAGCTTCCACAAGAGGACCTCTGAAATGTCCATCTTCTTCCTCAACCAAGGAAACCCCAGCATCGTGGGTGACAGGGCCCTCAGTCATGACCGATCCATCTCCTGCACTTCAGCCCTCAACCCTTCTCTTCTCTCCCACAACAGTGTAGGTGTAGGGTTCCCCTGGTCCTCACTTACCATCCCACCAGCATCCACATCCAGAGGATCATTAGCAGCCATGCCTGGCACCTTCAGCAGGACACCATGACGAGACACACAATCCCTTCCCTCTTTTGTCAGCCTTCTGCCAGGACCGTCCCTGCTGGGACACTCTGGTACACTCCTCCTTCACTCACAACACCTTCCCACAGCACCACGGCACCTTCCCCTGCAATTGCAGAAGGTGTAACACCTGCATGTTTACTTCCTCCCTCCTCACCATTCAAGGCCCTAGTCACACCTTCCACGTGAAGCAGCAATTTACCTGCATTTCACTCAATCCAGTCGACTGCATTTGCTGCACATGGTGTGGTATGCTCGACACTGAGGAGATGAAATGCGGACTGGATGACCACTTTGCAGTTCTGCCCACAAAAAAGACCCTGAGCTTTCAGTTTCTTTCCCCTTCAACACATCATCATGTTCTCTGGCCAATATCTCTGGTTCAGGCTTGCTGCAGTGCTCCAGTGAAGCTCAGCGTAAGCTGGAAGAACAGCACCTCATCTTCTGCTTGAGAAACCTGCAGTCTTCTGGACTCAATATTGAGTTCAATAATTTTGGGACCTAAGTACCTTCACATGGGCTGCTACAAGAAACAATCCATTGTCAGCCACTAATGGTCCCCATTACATAGCATATAGAACATAGAACAGTACGGCACAGGAATGGGCCCTTTGGCTCACGATGTTGTGTCGACCACGATGCCAAATTAAACTAATCCCTTTTGTCTGCCCTTGGTCCATATTGATCCATCCTTTTCATATTCATGTGCTTATCTAAAAGTCCCTTAAATGCTCCTGTCATGTCTGCCTCCACCAACACCCTTAGCAGCATGTTCCAGACTCTACCACTCTCTGTGTAAAAAAACCTGCCCCTCACTTCTCCTTTGAACTTTCTTGTTCTCACCTTGAATGCATGCCCCCTAGCATTAGACATTTCAACTCTGAGAAAAAGACTCTGACTGTCAACCCTATCTATGCCTCTCATAATTTTATGGACGTCAAATAAGTCTCACCTCAGCCTCTGCCACTCCAGAAAAAACAATCCAGGTTTTCCCAGTCTCTCCTTATGGTTCTTTTCCTCTAATCCAGGCATCTTCCTGGTAAAGCTTTTTGCTTTAATGTGATGATCAGAACTCTAAGTGTGGCCTAACCAAAGTCTTATAAAGCTGCAACATGACATCCTGACTTTCATACTCAATTCCTCGACCAATAAAGGCAAGCATGCCATGTGCCTTCTTTACCAGCCGATCTTCTTGCATGGCCACTTTCAGGGAGCTATGGACTTGAATCTCCAGATCCCTCAGTACATCAATGCTGTTCAGACCACTACTATTAACTGAATACTTTTCCTTAACATTTGGTCTTCCATAGTGCAGCACATCACACTTACCTGGATTAAACTCCATCTGCCATTTCTCTGCCCATACCTGCAACTGATCTATATCCCACTATATCTTTTGATAACCTTCTCACTATCCACAACTTCACCAATCTTTGTATCATCTGCAAGCTTACTAACCCACCCAGTTACATTTTCATCCAAATCATTTATATATATATATCACAAACAACAGAGGTCTCAGTACGGATCCCTTGGAACACCACTAATCATGGACTTCCAGCCAAAAAATACCCTTCCCCCCACCATCTGCCTTCTATGGGTAAGCCCATTCTGAATCCACATAATCAATTCGCCCTGTATCCCATGCGTCACAATTTTTTTCATGAGCCTGCCATGAGGGACCTTGTCAAAAGCCTTACTAAACTCCATTAGACAACATCCCACTGCTCTACCCTCATCAATCACCTTTGTCACCTCCTTGAAAACATCAATTAAGCTAACAAGACATGACCTGCCCCACACAAAGCCACACTGACTCTCCCAAATGGTCATAAATACTTTCCCAAAGAATTCTCTCTAATAGCTTCCCAACCACTGATGTGAGACTCAGTTTTTTAGTTTTCTGGATTATCCTTATTCCCTTCTTGAACAGAGGAACAACATTAGCTATTCGCCAGTCCTCCAGGAATTCTCTAGTGGCTAGCAAGGATACAAAGATCTTGGTCAAGGCTCCAGCAATCTCCTCTCTTTCCTCTCTCAGTAACCTGGGTTAGATATCATCACACCCTGGGGACTTATCCACCTTAATGCTCTTCATGAGACCCAAACACTACTTATTTCTTAATTTCAAAGTGTCCAAGCATATTGGCATGCTCCATGCTAATCTCACTATCCTCCATATCCTTCTCCTGGGTAAATATCGACACAAAGTACTCATTTAGGATCTCACCCACATCCTCTGACTCCAAGCACAAGTTCCCTCCTTTATCCTTAAGTGGTCCTCCTTCTCCCTAGTTATCCTCTTATTTTTAATGTAAGTATATAATGCCTTGGAATTCTCTTTAACCCTACTTGTCAAAGTCATTTCATGGCCCCTTCTTGCTTTCCTAATTCCTTGATTGAGTATTTTCCTGCTTTCTTTATATTCCTCATGGACCCTGTCTGATTTCAGTTTCCTAAATCTTACATATGCTTATTTTTTTCCTTTTGACCAAATTCACAACTCTCTCATTATCCAAGGGTCCCTTACCTTACCATTCTTGCCCTTCCTCCTTACTTGAACATGTCCGGCCTGAACTCTCATCAGCAGGTCTGTAAACAATTCCCACATGTCAAATCTGGATTTGCCTGATAACAGCTCCTCCCAATTAACACTTCCTAGCTCCTGCCTACAATTGACGTAATTGACAGCTATAAATCCTCTCAGGCTGACCATTACCCATTCCTTTGTCTACCCAGTGATTTTTTTTTCCTATCTCTGAGCTCCATCTCCACCTATTGTTTACTACTGCTACCCCCAACCCCCATCCATGCCATCCCATCTTTAACATTTATACCAATCTTTTCCCAGCTACAATCAGTTCTGAAGTTTGATCACTGAACCCAAAAGTTAGCTCTGTTTTTCTCTCTCTAAAGACACTGCCAGACCGGCTGAGATTTTCCAGCAATTTCTGTTTTTGCTTTTGATTCCTAACATCTGCAGGTCTTTGGCTTTTTTGAAGCATTAACTCTGCTTTCTCTCCACAGATGCTGTCAGACATGCTGGGTTTCTCCAGCATTCTTGGATTTGTTTGTTTCAAATTATTGCACCCCAACTGAATTTCATCAGCAAATGGGTGAACAGTAAGGATTGCTTGCTTTGCTCGATTGTTTTGGTTCTGGAGTGATTTAACTAATGGTTCTTTAGGGACTTATTGGAGGAACCCCCCGCCACCTCCACCCCCAGAAGATATCTAGGAATGTGACTCCTGTGTTGAAGCAAAATGCTGCAGGATGCTGTAGATCTTTGTCCACCCCATTCTGCTCTGCCAATTGGCTTATAAAACCTGAAGGAATAGGAATGGGAGCAGGTCATTTGGCCCTTCGAGGTTGAGCTGCCTTTCAATCTGATCATGACCGATCCAATACTCCTAACTTTCCTGCCCTTTACACATAACCCTTTACTCCCTGAGTGATACAGTCTATCTCAGCCTTAGATAAGCACAAGGACTCTGCCCCCATAGCTCTCCATGGCAAGGAGCTCCAAAGAATCACAATTACATGATGTCACATTGGAATCTCCCGTGGCAGGGCCACTTTGTCGAATCCCTGCAGTGTGGGAGCAGGCTGTTCAGCCCACCAACCCTCCAAAGAGCAGCCCACCCAGACCCATTCCCCGACCTTATTCCTGTAACCCTGCTTTCCCCATGGCTAATTCACCTAGCCTGCACATCCCTGAACAAATTGGACAATTTAGCACAGCCAGTCCAACTAACCTGCACATTTTTGGAAACCTGAGCCCCTGGAGGAAACCCACACAAACGTGGGGAGAATGTGCAAACTTAAGAACCATTAATTAAATCACTCAGGAAGCAAAACGATCGACCAAAGCAAGCAGTCCTCACTGTTCACCCATGTGCTGACTAAATTCATTCGGGATGCAATATCTGGTGTCATTTTTATAAATGACCTAGGTGAGGGCATAGAAGGATGGGTTAGTAAATTTGCGGATGACACTAAGGTCGATGGAGTTGTGGATAGTGTAAAAGGATGTTGTAGGTTACAGAGGGACTTAGATAAGCTGCAGAGCAGGGCTGAGAGGTGACAAATGGAGGTTAATGCAGAAAAATGTGAGGTGATTCACTTCAGAAGGAGCAACAGGAATAAAGAGTACTAGGCTAATGGTAACATTCTTGAAAGTGTAGATGAGCAGAGAGATCAGTGTCCATGTACATAGATCCCTGAAAATTACCACCGGGGTTGATAGGGTTGTTAAGAAGGCATACAGATTGTTAGCTTTTATTGGTAAAGGGATTGACATTTGGCGCCACGAGATCATACTGCAGCTGTACAAAACTCTGGTATGGCTGCACTTGGAGTATTGGTCACTGCATTATAGGAATGATGTGGAAGCTTTGGAAAGGGTGCAGAGGAGATTTACTAGAATGCTGTCTGGTATGGAGGGAAGGAAGGGCTGAGAAACTTGAGGCTGTTTTTGTTATAGAGAAGAAGGTTGAGAGGTAACTTAATTGAGACATAGAAGATAATCAGAGGGTTGGATAGGGTGGACAGTGAGAGGCTTTTTCCTCAGATGGTGATGGCTAGCAGGAGAGAACATAGCTTTAAATTGAGGGGTGATAGATATAGGACAGATGTCAGAGATAGTTTCTTTACTCAGAGTGTAGTAGCAACATGGAACGCACTGCCTGCAACAGTAGTAGACTCGCCAACTTCATGGGCATTTCAATGGTCATTGGATAGTGTTGGATAGATAGGCTTCGGATTGGTTCCGCAGGTTGGCGCAACATCGAGGGCCTGTACTGTGCTGTGCTGTAATGTTCTATGTCCATGTAATATCCCAAGGGTGGGATTGAACCCAGTTCTCTCACACTGTGAGGCAGTAGTGTTAGCTACTGAGCTACTGTGCCGAGCCAAAGACATGACCAGAGGGGTCTCCAAGCTAGGACCAAGATCTGTCACTCCCACCAACCCCAACAAGATCAAAAATTATTCCATTTACTTTTTTTTTAAAAGAGAACATATACATTGCACAGTTGCAACAGCAGATGGGAACATAGAGATTATCCAATATAGCACATGTAGTCTCGCCTGACACAAGGACACATTCACAACAAACGTTCCTCAGCTAATTGGTCACACAGATATCTGAAAGTTGTGTGCATTTAACATTTTTCTTCATTTCATCCTACAGTCTCTCGTAGAGTTAAATTATTTCCTCCTGTCTGGATGTCAGCTTCACCTACAGCTTGTTATGACTCATTTTATGGGATGCTTTTAAAAAAAGACTGACAATTAGTTTTTGCTGGTATTCCGGGGATAGAACGAATAAGCCAGAGCAATCTGAGAGGATGAGACACTCTTTGGTCTAATAGCAGTTTTGTTACTGAATTAAATGATCTTTATCATTGACATCATCTCTCAGTCAGTTAGAGACATGTAATTCTAAACATCAGAAATGACTGAACAACTCAGTTTCCAGGCAGTGTAGCTAATCACTTAGAAACAGGATAATTCAATTTTGTTTGGTTAAATAAACTGCACAGAAGTTTGTAAAGTAACAGGGTCCAAGGAGTTGTTGTATGAAATTGATTTTTAATATCTGTAAAATTCAGCCTGTGGTTGAAATAAGCAGGGTGGAGATTCTGAGTGTGCCAACTGCTGGCCTTCAGTAATCAGTGACATCAGGAACTGTTGCAGTACAGAGATGAGGAACCTGATTAAGAGACAAAAACAGTCAAACTCCTTTGTTTGCACTCATTAGAAGGGACATAACAATGCCAAATGTTTGCACACCCTGTGCTTACTAAAATCCAAGCACAATTTTTAATGTTAGATGTGATTCTGCAGTTGAACAGCACTTGTTGAATAATATCAAGTATGCTAAGAATTACAGTGACAGCCATTTAAGGTTATCAGTTGGGCTTGCAATGTGACTATTTAAGTTAAGTCATGATGGTCCCAGAGGACATGGGGCTACTCCATCATTAGAGAAAGATGATTGGTAATGAGTTTAACCTGAGGGTCAGCACAACTGAGGCAAGGTCCAGGATCCTGCCCTGTACAGGCCCAGAATGCATCTGTCTTGAATTACACATAAGCTTGTGGGACAATAGGTTCCTGGTGCATTCAACATCTTGACCAATCAGGGTTAACTACCAACCAATCAACATCCTTTACTGGAGGGCGGTCAGTCGCTGGTGTGCGTCCGCACCCAGGTCGCGACGTTCCACCTTCAGACCTTGCGGCGATACCTTTACGTCGAGCCTCCTCCTAGGTGGTGCGCCCTGGCGACGTATTTTTTCCGCCAGGTGCGTAACCTCAACTACGACACGCAGCTCCTGTTCGTCGACCGTGACGGTTTGGAGGTCGCCCTCAAGACGCTGCCTGTCTTTTACCAGGACCTGATCACTGTCTGGAACATGGTCGAATCGCGTCGTGCCTACCCTCCGGCTGGAGTAGCGGCTGTCGTCAGGGAGCCGTTGCTCAGGAATCCGCACCTCCGTACTCGCGGGTTCAAGTGGCTGTCGGAGGGGAGGGCCGTGGCAGCGAGGGTGACCAGGGTCGGGGACGTGCTGGGTGCCGGGGGCCTGGGCTGGACGCTGCCGCAGGACATAGCAGGCAGGGCAGCGGTAGACGTCCAGTACGTGGCCACCGCCATCCGACGCCTTAAAACGGCGGTGCTCGGACCCGAAGTAGTGCACCAGTTGGAGGACGCTCAGGTGTGCGGTGGGATCCCGTCCACGCTCACCCCAGCCCGGACGGAATTTCACATTGACCCCAAGGTCCCGTACTTCCCGCGGGAGCCTGTGCCCCACAACCTGAGCCGCCTCTGAAATTTTAATTTTGTTTCATTTAAGGAGGTGAAGAGAAAGGCCCTGTATCGACTGCTGCTGCACACCGTCCACCTCTTCTCCCTCATCCATCGTCCGGACACGCCTTGGCGTGCCCATTTGCCACCGGGCGGTGGGGATCCCAGTGGAGGGCTCTCTACGCGGGAGCCCTCCCCCTTTCTCTCAGGGATCTCGGGTGGAGGGTGCTGCACGCAGCACTCCCCTGCAACCGCAGATTGCGGTGGTTCACGGACTCCCAGCCCAACTGTTTGTTCTGTGGCGCTGTGGAGTCCGTGGACCACATATATATTGGGTGTGGGCGTTTGCACTCCCTTTTTGATTTCCTTAAAAACCTTCTCCTCTGTTTTTGGCTGCACTTCAGTCCCACGCTCCTGATCTTTGGGCACCCGGTACAGAGGAAGGAGGGCATGTCTGAAGACCTCCTCGTGGGTCTGCTCCTGGGCCTGGCCAAACTGGCCATCAACAGGTCCAGGCAGCGGGCCGTGGAGGAGGTCGTTAGGGCCGACTGCCTGCCCCTCTTCCGCGGTTACGTTAGAGCCCGGGTGTCCTTGGAGAAGGAGCACGCGGTGTGCACCAATACCCTGGAGTTGTTCAGGGAGAGGTGGGCGCCGCAGGGAGTGGAGTGCATCATTTCTCCCTCCAACTCTATTTTGATTTAGTCCCTACCCCCCCCCTCACTGTTTTGATCACACAGCACTGCCCTTTGATGTGAATGGCAGTGTTTGTCACTGGCCACCCGGGTGTTTTCCTATCTTCCTGGTGGTGGAAATTGAATAAAGATTCATGCACTTTGTGTCTTTCACTGTGTCTCACACCTGCACACACCATGGTGCTGGGGAAAAAATAAGCACTACTGCACTTAGGTGGTAGTGTGGATTAAAAAAAAAGAAAAAATATAAACAGGATTCTTGGCAGCACGGTGGCACAGTGGTTAGCACTGCTGCCTCACAGCGCCAGAGACCCGGGTTCAATTCCCACCCCAGGCGACGGACTGTGTGGAGTTTGCACATTCTCCCCGTGTCTGCGTGGGTTTCCTCCGGGTGCTCCGGTTTCCTCCCACAATCCAAAGATGTGCAGGTCAGGTGAATTGGCCATGCTAAATTGCCCATAGTGTTAGATAATGGGTAAATGTAGGGGTATGGGTGGGTTGCGCTTCGGTGGGTCGGTGTGGACTTGTTGGGCTGAAGGGCCTGTTTCCACACTGTAATCTAATCTAATTTACCTCCATCCACCTATTAGAGGAAAATATAAACAGGATTCTTCCCTTTCAGGGGGTAAAAAGGCGGGCCCTATATAGACTGCTGCTGCACACCGTCCACCTCTTCTCCCTCATCCACCGTCCAGACACGCCTTGGCGTGCCCATTTGCCACCGGGCGGTGGGGATCCCCAATGGAGAGCTCTCTACGCGGGAGTCCTCCCCCTTTCTCTCGTGGATCTGGGGTGGAGGGTGTTGCACGCAGCAGTCCCCTGCAACCGCAGGTTGCGGAAAAAAAAAGAAAAAAAAACCCATCCTTTACTCACTCAAAGAAATCGTTACTCCTTCTGAAATTTGGCACTTTTGTATCTGTCCTGATGTGTGCAATACACACATATTCAACAGTTCATCTCTGAATTCAGAATTACTCAGCTTTGTATTGGGTTCTAAAAGATGATGGGTGAGATGGCAGGGTGGTTCAGCGGTCAGCACTGCTGCCTCACAGCACCAGGGTCTCAGGTTCAAATCTAGCCTCGGGTGACTGTGTGGAGTTTTCACATTCTCCCCGTGCCTGCGTGGGTTTCCTCCGGGTGCTCCGGTTTCCTCCCACAGTCCAAAGATGTGCAGGTCAGGTGAATTGGCCATGCTAAATTGCCCGTAGTGTTAGGTGTATTAGTCAGAGGGAAATGGCACTGGGTGAGTTACTCTTCGGAGGGTCAGTGTGGACTAGTTGGGCAGTTTTCACACTGGAGGTAATCTAATCTAATCATATGTATCAGATTCGTTCCCTGTTCCTTTCTGTATTCAACCAGACCGGTTAAAATTGACCTCAGAATTACCCAGCTAGGAAGGGAGGAAAATAATCACTCCTGAGTGAAATCAGCTTGTTCGTGTCGTGTAAATTGACTAAATTGTGAAGCTCCTTCTTGAGAAAATAACACACTCAAGGTCAGATTTTCATGAAGGTGACAAAAAAGGGGTGGATATTGAAATTCCTGCCGCTGTTGTGAGGAGCCAGACCCAAGAAATGCCTATTGAATTAATTTTCCTGACAACCTTCCTCTATCTCAAATTGCCTACCTGGAAATTGGAATGCTGATAGAATTCTGCATTCATTGTATTGAAATGTAGCCAAACTCTTTGACAAGCTTTCATAAAGCAACTGAGACATTTCCGTTATTAACTGCTACTTTTGCTAATCTGCATCTTCCCACCCTTCTCTACAACTGTTCTGTTCCTGCACCGCACCCCACAAAGCTAATGAGCTTCTGGATGAGCTTTCACTAAGAGGAGAAACACAGGCAAGTTAAAATTCAGTGTGCAGCTTCAACCCGACTGATATCAATTCTGCTCAGGCTGACTCTCACCTTAAAGTCATTGGCATTTCCAAGCAGATTAAAATAGAACTGTTTTCATTGTGAAAGCAATCCAGATGCAATAACAAACCCAACAGTTGTCACACTGTTCTCGAGATCAAGTCAAACTTTCAGCACTTTGTCAAGTAAACTTGTCCAATCCATCAAGGGGGTGGATGGGGGCTGGTAGAGAGGGTGCTGGAGGCACAGTGGATCTCAGGCACACTGAGACATAGAAATCTACTCAAGGTTGTGTTGTTAAATATATCTGTGTATAAAGTAGTCCAGAGGAGCTGTCAGGGAGAGCAGAAACATTTTAATAGAAACTTGAGAGACTGCAATTTAAAAAGAAAATCCCTATTCCAGCTATTTACTCATGATTTGCAGCTTCAACCTAATTAAATCAATGACCTACTAAACCATTCAATCTGCAAACATAATTCATATAGCAAAGAAGGAGGACTTCTTGACCCATCTGCACATGGATAGGGAACTCTCCAATCCACCTACTGCAATCCGAGTCCTCCAGTGCTACTATGGAGAACCATGTACTATGCTCTCTCCTCCAATGTGCCATTCACTATCCAATGTCCTTTCTGCCTAGATAGCCCTCCACTATTCCTTCCAGCCAGATGGACTTCCCTTTAAGTGGTACATGTTGACTTTAAGTAGCACAGGGTTAGTTCGAAGTGCTACTAGCCTCATTCATATTTGGGCTGCCAGCTGTCTATCAGCAGTATGAGTTCTATGCTGTAGTCATGGCAACTCAGCAAACAACATGAAGTTTGGGAACTGTCTGCTTCAGAAGGAACAAGTGCAGGTTAGTCACACCTTCTGATTTTCATGCTTTTTTTGGGGGGGGGGGGGGTCATGCAATTTTGCTCACATTAATGGCAAGCAATGATTGTTGGCTCATCTAATCTAATCAGTCAATGCACTCCTCCTACTTTAATCAATGACCCAGCCCCACAAGGTCTTACTATTGATTCCACATACACCTGGCAATGTCAGTAACCACCACCCCACCTATTAATCTGAATGACCCTCGACCTGCTGAGTCTCAGTAAAGGTCCCAGCCCTATCTAATAAATTCTATAATCCTTCCCAACCTACTTTAATGAACAATCGCAGCTCCACCCAGCCTAAACATGAACACTTCTAACCTCAACATTCAACTTTCAATAGAGAACAAACAAGGGTGAGACCTCAGGGGATTTCCGAAAATTAATGTCAGTAAACATTTGTGAATGGATGACAGAGATGAGAACTGGATTCAGTTACCCTTGAAATGTAGGCAACATTAGGTTAGATGCATTTCCTCCCTCCTGGAATTTGACCCTCTGGTTATTTAATGACTGTGTTTTGCCAGACTTAGTAAAATGTTTACAATTAACCATTCAACAGATTTGTTTCTATCCAAAAAAGAATGATCAACAGATAAAGCTTGAGATACTCATAAGTTTAGATAATGCTTCCTAATCAGAGTAATTTTTAAAAAAAACTGAATCTATACAGCTTTAAGAATAGGCACAGTAATATAATACTTTATTGTTTATAAATGAAAGGAATTCCATTTGTGGTTTTGTTACAGTGAATTGGCACTGGGTTTAGCTCCCAGCAGGTTACCATGACAGCTTTATACATTGCACATTTTTTAAAGGAATCAGTACATGGCCTGTATAGTGAATAGTGAGCTGGGCCCTCCTTCTATTTGAGCAATAACAGGTGATCTCCAATCAAGCCCAGGCCAACACCTCAGATTTCTCTGAAGAGTCATTCCCCTTATTGCTCTTGCCAATATTTATCACTGAATGAACTCTAAAAACAGATGATCTGATAATGATTACATTACTATTTGTGGGAGCTAGCTGTGAGTACATCAGTTGCCACAACAGTGATTACATTTTGGAACTTCACTGGCTATGAAATGTTTTGAGATATTCTGAGGTGTGAAAGGCACAATATAGACTTTCTTTCCTTCAGTCTCACTTTCTCTTCCTCATTCTTTCTCTATCCTTACTTTCTTCATTGTCCACCCCAGATCCTACTCCAGCTGCAGTGGTATAAACAGCAGGCTTACTGAGTTGTAAAGCATATTGAGGCATATTTTCCTGAGAGGATCAAGCTTTTATCTGTCTTTGCTTGGCTCAAAATATAAATTGTTGCTTTTTTGCATTTTAGACAGCTTTGTAGAAACTAGTTTTGGTCTCTATTCCTATGTTTAAGGAATGAAGAGGATAAGGACATGGAAGAGGCTAGAGTATAGATTAGTTTAAAGAAATTAGTTTAAGGGATTCTAGCTACCATAGATGAAACAAGCACAACAATCAAAATTCCATGTGGAAAAGCCCTCAATTTTGTTAAAAAAAATCTATTTTTTCAGTTTATGTGCAGTTAATATGTACTGTAATGTACAGTAAATATCACTTCATCATATATCTGAATTCATGCTATCCATGATATCTAATTGCTATTCTATCATGCTAGCTGTGATGATTCTGTTACTTATCAGAATATTTAATATAGCCGTAGTTTATGATTCCATCCCGGGGAGATTAAACACAATGAAGTAAAAGGAGTATGATCCTGGGCACAGAAGCATCAGTGGACAAAGTATATATTTTTTGGGGGACTCCTCTGAGTATTTTTAAAAGGCAGCTTCTTGACTTTTGGGGGCTGCTTTTTCATTCTCACTGACTCAGTTATCAAATAATGCAGTCTAGTAGTAACCATATCTTCCATACTTGTGTTAACACATGGTATTTGGACGCACGCAGAAGCAGAATTAGAATAAATTCATCGGTATTAACAGTAATGATCGACTCTCCATTAAACTTGAAACCACAATCTACATGGAAAGTATTCATTTCTTAGATGCTACATATTTAAATTGGTATAAAGCTACTAGTGTTAGCAACAAAAGCTTTCTTTCGAAGTGGCTGTCAGACTCTTCTACATGCAAAAAGCCATCACCCTAAACACATCATCCATAAACTGGTGAAGACACTGCTAATGCGTTTCTGTTGCACATGTACAAAGAAGGAACATTTTAACCGAGAAGTTACAACCCTACTTATTGCATTTTGCTCACAATTCCAGATTTAAATTTAACAATTAACAGTGTTCATTGCAGTAAGATTCATTATTTTTTTCAAAGTAGAATAGCTCCTGAAATTAAGCAGCCTTAAACTGAGAGATTCCATATTCATTTGCAAGGAATTCACTACTTCAATTATGTCATTTTTTTTGGGTCCTGGTTAACTATGTTGACATATTTAAAACTTTGCTCTTTCCTGTTCAGTCTCTCTCTTTCCCTCTCCCTTCATGCACTTTCCTTTCCCCCTGATACCTCACTTGCAACTTCTTACAGCTCTTTCACCCCCTCACCCATCTTGCAATCTCCTTTGAGCCCCACATCTCTCCCTGCACTCTTCCTCTCTTCCCAACTCCTTACATTCACATTGTTTTCCACGAGGCCTCCTTCTCCCTAATCAGCCTTGCATGTCCTTCAGCTCCCCTCAAATCCTTCTCCTCCCACCTCTTGTAGCTTCTTTCTCCTTCTCCAAACATCCTGCAGCTGCTTCCCATGATTCCAGCTACCCTCCTCTCTCTCCCAGATCCATAAAAAGGTTTTCAATTTGGCCAAACTGTTCCCGGTGTCGCAATAGGCCTCAAAGGACTTCTTATGTGATTCTGCCATATTTCTCTCCATTACCATGTCATTCAGATCCCGATAAAATTCCTCCCATTCAGAGTTTAACCACAGCAATGTTGACTAAGGTGTAATTAGACAGAAGAAAACAGCTTATTTTATGTGTATAAGTGTTAGCATCACACAGATGTCTTGTACAAGTGCAAGAATACTTATAACTACAAAACAGCTTGTTGTGCCATGTTCAATAAATCTGCCAAACTCAGAAATAGAATTCCTCGCTACATTTGTTCCTTGAGGGAGTAAAACAAAATGAAACGTAACACAGATTTCCTATTTGCAGGTCTTAAAGAACAGGGAAATCTTAAAGGATACAGAGGGAAAATTATACAGTCGTAAGACTCTATTATCTTCATAGAGGGACAAATAAAACCCAAAAGGTTACAATACGAACACTTGACCATCAAACCTATAAATTACTATAATCAGAAAAAAGCCATTCAGCCCATTTTGTCCACTTTGAAAGTGCTATCCAGTTTGTCTCACTCCACTAATCTTTCTTCATAGCTTAGCAAATGTTTTGTTTTGTGCATATGTACAATTCTTTCTTGAAAAGTTACTAATCAATTTATTGCCACCATTCATCCAACCCAGGTCATGACAAATCTCTGTATCAATAGATTCTCCCCCTCCTCACCCTTTCTGGATTTTGTGCAAACTGTGTCCTCTGGTTACTGACTCTCTTGCTAATGAAAACAGTTCCAATGATTTATTTATTTTGTCAAAATCCTTTTTTGTATTATCAGTTAGTAACTATGAAGAACCACAAATCTGACCCAGGTCTATTAGCTTAAGATTAATGAAGGGTGGGATAATCAAATCTATTCTAAAGTTACAAATTGGAGGACACCTGAACAGCAATAATTTAATAAGAAGTTATGTGAAATTTGTCAGGGAAAGTTCTACATAAGAAATCTCTGTAACTTCTATGAGGGAATTTTGCATAGAAAGTGGAACTCCTGATGAACTGGAAATCTTTTTGACAAATTTCCACTTGTCTGATTGCACTAAAATCAACAGGAATCCAGAAACCACAGAAAATGAGACTGGATAAGAAGAATCGGTAGGTACTTATGAAGTTAGGTCACAAGTATTGAGGATAAAGGGTTTCAGTGCTTAAATCCTTTCTGATCTACGTTAGACAAGTATATCACAAAAATAAAAAGTTAAGTCATCATAGGCCCTCTCTTATTAGAGAGGGATGACTGGTGGTGGTTTAACCTAAGGTTCACCATACCTCAGGCAAGGGGAGAGGTTGAGAAGGTGGGACCCTCATCATAACCTCAGCTGGAACAGGAATTGAATCCCCACCATTGGTAATACTCAGCATTGACAAGTCAGGTATACAGCCAACCGAGCTAACAATTCCCCAAGTCTATATATCACAACCAAGTGGAAATTGTTAATTTTATTGACAACATTAAAAGACAGACAGTACAGTGAATGCCGGAAAATATTTACATAATGATTGAGATTGGTTATGGAGTTGGATAGACAATAATTAAACTTGAAACTGATAAATGTTTTACCGGCAGTAGAAATGATAAAAGGTAAAGTTTGCAGTTGCATGATTTCTTTCATAACCTTATGACGTCCGGCCACCTCAAAGTGTATTGAAAGTAAACCATATACAGAGGCAGTTCGATTATCCGGCATTCGATTATCTGACTATCGGGTTATCTGGCAAGATCGCAAGGTCCCGATGCTTGGCTTGACAATGTATTCAGCATTTGATTATCCGGAATTCGATTAACCGAACAAAATACTCCAGGCCCATGTCCTGCAGATAATCGAGATTCCTCTGAATTTGTTACACAATTCATGTGCAGGCCAGATCTAAAATACTCCAGTGAGATAACTGTGATTTTTCCAATGGTCCATTGACTGCAGTGTAATATGACCTGATGTCAGCCCATAAACTCCTAGATTTATTGAATTAGTTTCACAATTTACCATGGTGGGATTTGAATTCAAGGGTACCTTGACTCAAAAGCAAATGATCATGGTATTTGGAAACTAACCATTACTGCAGGAACAAAAACAGAAAAAGCAGGATATCAGCAATGCTGGCACTATTTGTGGAAAGAGAAATCAAAGTTAACATTTCAGATCTTGACCTTCCATCAGAAGGTCTTAATCCTGCATAAGTTCTTCAAAGTAATGGTAACACTTGTACCACATGTTCACTAGGTAATGACCATCTCTAACATGGGAGATACTGTTTAAAAGTAAGGGGACTTTTTTTCCTTTCAGAAGTTGGTTGATCTGCAGAATTGTCTCCCCAGAGAGCAGTGGAGGTATGGTCTTTGAATATTTTTAAGGCTGAGTTAGATGTTTGATTGGCAAGGGAGTTAAAAGGACTGGAAGGCAAATAAACAAATGGAGTTGAAGCAATAACTAGATCAACCATGATCTTATTAAATTGCAGAGATGGTTCGAGACACTGAATGGCCTATTCTTGCTCCTGATTTACGTCTTTATTTTTCAAATGTTAAAGGTCAAAGCACATTCCCCTGATCTGCAATTGCACTATCGTCATTGATTCACTCACTGTCAACACCTTGGTGTCACCATATTGACCAGAAGCTTAACTGGAGCAACCACAACCTCAATGTGGCTGCAAAAGCGGTATGAAACTTCATTTTCCTGCATCATCAAGGATCAAATCAATTAAGTGTTTCAATGCTTTCACTCTTTTGTGGCTCCAATTGCAGAATGACTCAAGTGGCATGATGGTTCAGCGGTTAGCACTGCTGCCTCACAGCGGCCAGGGACCTGGGTTCAATTCCACCCTCAGGTGACTGTCTGTATGGAGTCTGCACATTCTCCCCGTGTCTGCGTGGGTTTCCTCCGGGTACTCCGGTTTCATCCCGCAATCCAAAGATGTGCAGGTTAGGTGAATTGGCCATGCTAAATTGTCCATCGTGTTAGGTGCATTAGTCAGAGGTAAATATGGGGAATGGGTCTAGGTTGGTTACTCTTCGGAGGGTTGGTGTGGACTTGTTGGGCCGAAGGGCCTGTTTTCATTCTGTAGGGAATCTAATCTGCATGGTTTCCTCTGGGTGCTCTGGTTTCCTCCCACAGTCCAAAGATGTGCAGGTTAGGTGGATTAGCCAAAGGAAATGCAGCGATATGGTAGGGGGATGAGTCTGGGTGAGATGCTCTGTGGAGGGTTGGTTGGGTTGCGCCCACACTGTAGGGATCCAGAAAGTGTGTCTGGGCAGCATCAGATTCATCTGCAAAACTGTCCATGGTCAAAAAGGTTGTCAGCACTCAATATCCAGGCGTACACATGAAGAACAGTTACACATTCTTGGGACAATTGGCACCCGATAAATGATTTTGGATTAAAATTCAGCTCCTTTGGGAGAGAAAAAAGTAAAAGAAATGATTAGACCATGGATGCATATCTTCTCTATCCTGTGCCACAAGTGAGAGATGATGTTCTGGTCCCAGAGCAGAAGAGAGAGAACATGGCACTTCTCACAGGGAAAGAAAAAGCAAATTAATATTACACATTTCAGAAATATTTAGAAATGTTTCACATATAAATAATTACGTTTAGATTTGATGACTGTCAATGTAGGCTCACCTAATAGTTTTACGACAAATTAGCTGTTCTTTGAAAGAGGGTTTATTGGCCAGGACACCAGACTGCTGCCACATTAAACTTTAATATCTGTCAAAATCACTAGTAAGGCCTTGCTTTTGAGATTTCAGGCCAGCTTCAACAGCAGTGGCAGTGGCAGTCTCGATAAAAATACCAATAATGTTAACTTTTATATTGTACCTTTAACAAAATAAAAAGTCCCAAATTGCTTCACAGGAGCATTATAACACAAAATATAATACTGAGCTACATATGGGATATCAGGTGAGATGACCAATCTTTAGTCAGAGGTTGGATTACAGGAGTGGGTACAGGTGGATAAAGGGTGATAGGCAGGATTTTCTAGAGCTAAACGAGGTAAACGAAGGTGTAACCACCTATGCTGGAGTAATTCAAATCGTAAAAGTGAATAAAATAAGTAAAATACTGGAGTGGAGATTTTTTTTAAGCCAGACTTAGAGAAACACAGATGTCTAGCAAGGTTGTGGTGCTGGAGAAGATTGAAAGGTTTAGCTAAGTGTAAAAGTTCAGGTGGGTAAGTATCTTCTATCACATATCCATGAATAGTGAGATATCAAGGGGAACACTTGATCAGAAACTATAGGAATGCATCCTGTGCATTACTTTTCTCTTTTGGCATGTGGAGGTAGAGTGTGGCAAAGAAATAATAAGCAATTTATCCTCTTGGAAATCTGACCTTTGAAATATTGAGTAGTTTTTGACAAGAATTTACTGGCGCATCCTTATGGTGAAGAGCCATGAGGTTTCCCAGGGAATCATTTTTACTTTTGAGAAAAACCTTGTATATTGCAACTTCAGTCATCCCCAGGAGGGGAATATTGTGTTCTATTTCACACTCTGTAAGTTAGAGTGTGCAGAAATGCTAAACATTCCATAGTTATTGAACTGCATGTCACTTATCCTCAATCCTAACATGCACTATTATTTGTGCATTACAGATCAGATCCAATCCCATCATAGTTCTTATTTCGTTTGTTTAATTTTAGATCATTTGGCAGACGGATTGCTATAAAAGTCTATTCACACAACTGGGCACGAATGATTAAAAATACAAATTATAAAGCTATGAATTGCAAAGTGCCAGACTACTTAAAAGACAAAAACCTTTTTGAAAATGACATCAAAGCTGCTTAATCGGCAATGATTTCATATAAAAGAAAAATATTAGACACCTCTTTAACATCCCGCAGATCTTATGCTACAATGAGTTGTTCACTTGTGAAAACCTTTCTGACTTAGTAGAGAATGACAACATCCAGTGTAATATGAGACTGAGATGAGGAGGAATTCCTTCTCTCAGAGATCTGTGAGTCCTTGGAACTCCTTGTTAGAGAGAGGTGTGGGGGCAGTGTCCTTTTGTATGTTAAAGGCTGAGATAGATTCTGGATCAGCTAGGGAATCAATAATTATGGGGAAAGGATGGGAAAATGTACAGGAGGAATGTCATATCAGCCATGAATGGTGGAACAGACAATGATGGGCCAAATGACCCACTCTTGTTAAAAACCAAAAGAACTGCGGATGCTGTAAATCAGAAACAAAAACAGAAATTGCTGGAAAAGCTCTAGCAGCATCTGTGGAGTGAAATCAGCGTTAACGTTTCGGGTCCAGTGACCCTTCCTCATCTTCAGCTGTGCAGACTAAAAAGGTCTGAAGTTCAATCTCCGGACTGAAATGATTCAGCTGATCTTACATCATGGTTTGTCTTAGGTGTAAGGAAAGGAGAAAAAAACATTAGACACTTGTTCCTGGACAATCTTCAGGGATGCCCAGTGCATGGAACTGTGTGCAGGAGAGGACAGGCACGAGCTGTCCGATTTTTATTGTGACGTCTATCGGAATGTGCTGGGGGGCCTACTATTATGATGACAACTTGCTACTGCAGCTTAGCAACAGACACCAACATGAGAAATAACAACTTACAACATCACTTAACAGCTTCATGTGCGGTGCTTGGGGCAGAACCTGCCTTTAATGAATTAGTCTTCACAGCAATCAGGGAAGAGCACCAAGCAAAGGTCCCTCTCCTACATTTTCTTCATTTGTTTCTAGGATGTGGACATTGCTAATTAGGGCAACATTTATTGGCCCTCCCTAATTGCCCAGAGAGGAGTTAAGGGTCAATCATGTTGCTGAGGATCAAGAGTCACATGTTGGTCAGATCAGACAAGTTCAGCAGATTTCTTCCCTAAAAGATATTACTGAATCAGGTAGATATTTTTTACAACATTTGGTTAGCTTGTTATTGATGTCAAATCTAATCATTTTAAATTGATTTCTGCTGTGTGGGATTTGAGCCCATCTCCCCAAGATGTTGGCTTGGGAGGGGTTGGGGGGTGGGTTCGAGGGCATTAAAACTAGCGACTCTCCATTATGCCACTGGCTCCCCTATGTTGCTGCATGTCCATAGCCTCTCATAATGGGAGAGTGTCAACACAATGGAAGTCATTTATCTGCATTTCTGAATATCCCCGGAACATTGCCTTGCATTGAGATTGTGAAATATGAGTGGCAATCTCCAGTTTACCTGACTGAAGTGAACTCGACAGCTCAAACAAAATAAAGTTCAAGCTGCTCTATTTGTTTTCATTCGGATGAAATGGTGCCATGGGTTCGAAGATAAGAACATGGGGAGTTTTGATTAAAACTAAGGAAGAATAGTTAGGTTCTTACTCCTGTTTGCTACCTTGCTACTTCATCCACTGAGGGGGACAGATATCAAAGTCAGATGGGGGAAGTATTGCTTTTCAATATGAAACCTCCTGACTCAAATACCCTGTTGACCCACATTATTGAGGCACACACATGGAGTCCTTACACTTGGGTGAGTCAGATGGACCATGGAATCATTCACATGATAGAGAGTGAGAAAAGAAATATCAATGGAAATCAAACTTTTGTCACTGAAGAGAATAAGCATTCTGCATACAAAGGAGATATTGCAAGAACACACAAAAAAAATCTGTTGAAATTCAAAACCGACTTATTTAAACTGTGGGCAAACTTGTTAAACAGTACTTGATGAATGCAATAATTGAATTATAAAACTAGAAAGCATGTCAAAATCATTAATCAGTGGTTTCCGTCAACTCTGCATGGGAGTAAAGTACAGGATCATGGGAAACAGAGAGCACTCTGTTTAGGAAACTAATTTTGTCGTCTAGCAGATATCAGATAGCCAGGGCCCCTTCACAAGAAAAGTCAGGCTTTGAAAAGGAATGTTTCAGACCAGTTGGAAAACCCTTTAAGTGTTGTGATTGGCAAGCTGTGCGCCAGACCGTGGGACTTATAAATAAACATTTCAGCAGGGCCTGCAAACGCCAGCATCGTTTCAGCAGCCCCAGTGCTGTCCACACTCTCCCCCCCCCAACCTCCCCATACCCTCATTCTCTCTCTCCTGGGCCCACACCAGCCTGGGCCTGCTCCAACTTACATTACATAAGCTCCTGACATGACATTGTATTACAGCACTGTACATGTATGCCCTCTCACATTACACTACCACTTCACTGCAAACAAGCCCAGACATCATACATCTGCTAGCTCATTGCATTTCTTAAAATGGCAATGCCTGACATTCATAAGCATAATTTCTGAGGTAAGGGGATGATGTTACTTCCCTCCTCCTTGGTGAAAATGGCAGCGACTAATTCGAGATGTCTTCGTGCCTGCTGCCTGGTTCCTGCTTTTTCACTGTTTTAGCTGGAGCTTTGTTTTCTGGATGTTCCAAGCATATGTTTCATTTAGAGTCTGGCAACATGTAGGGTAAGAACTCAATGCAATTTGATGGGTCTTCCGAATGGAGCTTGCGCAACAATTACTCATTGAGGAACAAAATTAACAAATTAGAAATGAGGAAGAGGAAGAGGCTCCAAAAGGGCACTTCTATAAATATCTTTTGTGAGTATTTGAGTGTACACAACGCCACAAGAAAATGAAGTTTACTCAGCTCATCTCCTCCATAGTTTTCCATCTTGGCCCCAATCTACTACCCCCCTTTCTATAGGCTGGATCATGGACTGCCCAGTATTTGATGGGCCTGGAGCTGGTGAGCTACAGTGACAGATCCTGTCAAGGATGGAGTGCAAGGGGTGTAGCGATGTCATATTAAGGGCCCTACCTCAGAATAGACAAGACTACCAGTCAGATGGAAGGAGTATCTGAGTCGTGCACTCAACAGTAACAGTTGAAATCACCACTGAAATTAATTACGCACATTTTTCACTGTTGCTAGACTGAAGTCACTTCCTCTTCTTTGCCTGCACTCTCAAGAGTGCTCTGGTCTTCTCTTAAACTATATTTTTTTCAAAGTAAGTTCCAGAGAGAAGGGCCAGGATTTTACAAAAACTGTTAAAGTTCTGGGGCTTTGTTAGAAATACAAGTCAGCTCCTCCCTGGGTGGTCAGCAGGACACTACATTTCCAAGGGTCAGGGTTTCTTATCTGTTTCGAACAGCTGCTCACCCCAAGAATTGCCAACCCACTGCAGAACCTGTTCTTGCCCACAACCCAAATCCTCTCTCCACCCACTTCACACCTCTGCATGTTTTCCAGCAGATAGCAACCAGGAATGACCAGTTAGGTTCATTCTCCCTTCTCTAGCCCAGTGCCAACTGCCAGCATTCAACAGTCATCCCAGCTGAGTTCACCTAACTCAATACAGACCTCTACAAAGCTATATATATATATAACCATTGAGGCATTTGAAATGTTACAAGTTGACTGGTGTAGGTACTCACTTAATATTAACAAGTAGGGAGTCCTTGTTTTTGGCTCTGCAACAGTGAAAGAGCAGCAATACATTTCCAGGTTAGGACAGTGTATTCTAACAGCTATAGTATTTATGTGGCTGGTTCTGAGAACGGTCAGTATGCTGATTGTGGGGCACCCTGCAATGGTACAAGGCTATGGTTGAATGACAAGAGAAGCTGGTTAGGTTCTCTGCTGTTGGAGATGGTCATTCCCTGAAACATCCATGAGCTGAGTGCTACCTGATTCTTTCAACTCGAGCTGAAATGTTGTCCTACCTGTCTGCATGCAGATACAGATAGTTTCATTGTTTCACCAATGAACTGCGCATTGTGTAATCTTCTCAAGCATCCTCACTTCTTACCCTATGATAGAGGCCTGGCCATTGATAAAACAGATGAAGATGGTTAGACTTAGGAAACCATTCTGAGGAACTCCTGCAGCAGTGGCCTGAACAAGAGATGTTTGGTTTCCAATATTATATTCCAATATAACTCCAACCAGTGATAATCTCCCTCCCAACAACCACCTTCCACCGACTTTAATTTGGGATGGGATCCTTGATGCCACACTTGGTCAAATGCTTTGATGTCAAGAGCAATCTCTCTCACTTCACCACTCAAATTCCATTTTTTTCTCTATGTTAGAACCAAAGCTGTAAAAAGATCTATTGCCAATGAAATTGGCAGAACTCAGATTAAATAACAATGAGCAGACTGCTGATGATGAAAATGTTCCGCTGTGTAACTCACTTGATGATGCTTTTCATCACTTTGTTGATGATCAAGAATAAACTGATGGGTGGTAATCAGTGGGACTGGTTTTGTCCTGCTATTTGTGGACAGGATATATTTAGGCACTTTTTCCCCTTGTCGATTACATGCTCGAGGTGTGTACGGGAATGGATTGTCTAGAGGCACTGCTAGTTCTAGAACACAAGTCTCAACATCAAAGTGAAATGTTGTCAGGGTTTGTAGCCTTTGCAGTATCTAGTGTCTTCAACTAGTTCTTAAAATTAAGTGGAGTGAATCAAATTGGCTGAAAACTGGCATTTGTGATGCTTGTGACCTCAGGGAAAAGTGGAAATGCATCAGCCACTTGTGACTGTTGTGACTGAAGAAGTTCACAAATGTTTCAGCTTTTGGTTTTACGCTGACATGACGGCCAGCACCATCATTGAGGATGGGAATGTTCACAGAAACGAATCCTCCTACTTGATGAATTACCTGCCACCATTCTCAGTTGGATATAAGAGAACTGCAAAAGTTTTGATCTGATACTGTTGATATCATGTTGTTCTGCTGTTTAGCACACACATCGCTATATATTGGAACTTCATCAGGTTTACACCTCATCTTTTACCTGGTGCTGTTCTTGGCATGTCCTCCAGCACTTGTCCTTGAACCAGCGTTGGTCCGCTTGATTGATGGTAATGGTAGAGTGGGTGGTACATGTGGAACCATGAGGATACAGATTACACATGAATACTGCTGCTGAAGACCCAAAGAACCTGATGGATACTCCGTTTTGAGCTGCAAAATCTGAATATATTTATCCTAGTGGAGTGTGCTCTCAAGGTAAAAAGAACATGATTTGTCAACTTTCCTTTCATGCCCACATAATTCCTCTTGTTTAATTTATTTGAAAATAGTCTCAGATTTACTCCTTTCATTCTCAAACTAAATGTAAAATTCAATCATATTATTATCACTACTATCTAAGGGTTCCTTCACCATGAAATTATTAATCAATCATGTCTCATTGAGCAATAATGGAATAGGTCTAGTTTTGGCATCTCTCTGGTCAGCTCCTTGTGTCTGCGTGTATTTCCTTCAGGTGCTCCAGTTTTCTCCCACCGTACAAAGATGTGCAGTTTAGGTAGACTGGCCATGCTAAATTCTCCGTAGTGTCCAGAGATGTGCAGGCTTGCTGGATGAGCCATGGTAATTGTGGTGTTATAGTGTTAGAGGAGGGGGCTGGGTCTGAGTGGATGCTATTCAGAGGAGCGCTGCAAATTTTATGGACTGAATGACCTCTCTGTCTGCACTGTCGGGATTCTATGATTCCTTTCAGATAAGCTTGAATTAATTCTTCCTTCCACAAAACCATATAGTTAATTTTTGGGGACCTGTTCACCCAAATGAATTTTTTTTTTGCTTTGGTAATTTGTCACTTCTACCTATATCGTTTCTACATCTTGGTTTCCTGACTTTAGGCTATCCCTTTCTATTGTGCTAACATTATCATTAAGCAATAGAGCCACATTTGTAACTTCTCTCAATTTCCTGTCCTTCCTAAGTGTCCTGGAACCCTTCGAATTCAGGTCCCAATCCATGTCATTCTGTAGCCATGTTCTGTCATAATGACCAGATGACCTTTTTTTCATTTCACTTTGCTCCCTTAGCTAATCGGTTTTATTTCAAATCATGTGTGCATTCAGATACAGAGGTTTCAGTTCTATCCCCTTACTCTTTTTTTCTAAGTTCCAGTTTTACCTGTTAGTTTTCTGTGAATTTTTGTACCCTCTATCTCTTCTTGTCATGATCTGTTTATCATTTTCCATATTAAGACTTACCTTTAGATTTTTAACTCAACTATTTTATTTACCACATTTGACCAAATTTGATTCCTTACCCTCTTTATTTAATTTAAAATCCTCCCTAAAACCCTCGTCATGTGTTTGGCAAGAACACTGGCCGAGCATTGTTCAGTTGGAAACTATTTTCGTCTGCTTTGGCCGGATGGCGTGCAGATCCATGGAGTGTACGGTCAATGCTGAGGACTCCCAAGGCCACTCTGTCCTGAGTGAGTGCAGTAGTGTTACACCATTTCATGTGTTTGTCCTGCCCATGTGATAAAGCAGACACAGAGATGGTGTTGGAGGTGTCTGAAACGATCACTGAAAGGTAAAATTCCATGACCATAACTATGTCAGGCTGTTGCTTGACTAGTATTTGAGATAAACCACATGGCCTGGATGTTAGTAAGGAGAATTTGCAAGGGTTGTCTTTGTTACCTATGATGTAGAGGAGCTGGTGTTGGACAGGTGATGACAAAGTTAAAAATCACACAACACCAGGTTATAGCCCAACAGATTTATTTGGAAGCACTAGCTTTCAGAGCGCTGCTCCTTCATCAGGTATCTGTGGGGAGCAGGACCATAAGACATAGACTTTATATCAAAAGAATACTGTGTCATGCAACTGAAATGATATATTGACCAAACCTATATTGCTGTTAAGTTTTTAAACTTTTAGAATGAGTTGCAAGTTTCAATTCATTAACATGTAAATCCCAGAACTCCTTAAGTCCCATTCTTGAGGTAACTTAAATTTTCATTTAAAAAGCTGACATCTCAGCTCATACAATGCATTAAAAGTGGGAAGTTCGAGTCTGTCTGTATCCCAATCTTGAGTCAGACTGGTTCTATTTCCAAAGTGGAATTTATAATCGACTGCCTGTTCCTCCGGCCTGTTTCTATGCTGTCGGGGTTCTATGATTCTATTTTGCTCAAAAATTGCATAACCTGCAGGCAGTCAATACAGGCAGTCAATCCATGTAATATTTTATAAATTCCACTTTTGGACTCAAGAATGGGATACAGACACCTTCAATGCATTGTATGAGCTGAGATGTCACCTTTTTTATATAAAACCATAAGTTATCTTGAGAATCTGACTTTCTAGGATTTACATATTAATGAACCGAAACCTGCAATCCATTCTAAAAGATGAAAGACTTAACAGCAATCTAGGTTTGTTCAATATGTCATGTCAGTTGCATGACACTGTAATCTTTTGTTATAATCTTTTGTCTTATGGTCCTGCTCCATAGCTACCTGATGAAGGAGCAGTGCTCCGAAAGCTAGTGTTTCCAAATAAGTCTGTTGGACTATAACCTGGTGTTGTGTGATTTTTAACTTTGTTGCCTATGTCAATGGTGAATCTTCCATCCAATTATATTAACAAAGTAACTTTTTGTAGCAGGACTTACTAAGGCTTAAAAAGTGGCACTTCAGAGTCAATCAGATTGCTAATGTTGGCTTAACTGGACAAGTGCAGCCAATTTCCTTTCCTAAAGGACTTTGGTAAACCAAATGGCTTTGACACCTTCTGATGGTGTTCACCATCACTGAAACCAGCCTTTGATTTCAAATTCAGGTAATTATCTGAATTTAAATACTGCATTGTTATGATGAGCTTTGAAATCCAGTCTTTGAATTCTAGTGCAGTAACATAATCATTATGTTATCATACTGCTTAAACCTGCTAACAATTCGAACAACTATGATCTGGAATATTGCAGCCCATGGTTATCTATTAACAAGTTTTAAATCACTATTGAATAGTTGAAATAAAAATGCTGTATTCCAACACAAAGCAAAATAAAATGGTTTATGAAATAAAGTTGGTGAAAAACAAATCACCGTCGATTATGAGCTGCTGAATTATTACAGCTGGAACAAGCTGCATGGCACAGATCTGTCTGAGTCTCGCCAAAGGGATGCGAGAGATTATTGAAGGAAGTGCAGACCGCCCTGTCAACAGAACTGGGTTTTTCTCACTGAAGAGAAACAAATGATGTGATTGGTCATGGATACACTTCCCAAGATGCTAAGAATTGATCACCCAAATGCCTCACTGCCTGGTCCTGAGCCAAACAGGCCAGGAGATTCCAGGTTCATATCCAAGTCTACATTGGGCTTGCTGAGATCAGCTGCAGCATAATTTAGAAATCTAACTGACCTCAATAGTGCTGTTTACTGGAGATGTAATTATGTTCCACCTTTGTAGACTGCCTCCACGACAGATTTCATCGGATCCCTACAGTGTAGAAGGAGGCCATGCAGCCCATTGAGTCCACACCAACCCTGTGAAGAGCATCACACCCAGACCCATTCCCCCTCTCCTGTCCCTGTAGCTCTGCATTCCTCATGGTTAATCCACCTAGCCTGCACATCCCTGGGCACAATGGGCAATTTTGCATGGACAATGCACCTAACCTGCCCATCTTTGGACTGTGGGAGGAAACCCACACAGACACGTGGAGAATGTGCAAACTCCACACAGACAGGAATGGAATCGAACCTGGGTCCATGGCGCTGTGAGGCAGCAGTGCTAACCACTAAGCCACCCATTTCTCACCTGACCAGCAGATTGCTGAAGGTTTGACCTCCTTCACATTGTCACCCTAACTGCACATGTACATGACTCCTGAGCTTGTGGTGTAAGTGCCTTACATGATACGGCACTGGGTCATAAGCAGCAGTCTGGTTTCAGTTTTCATCTCAGGCTGAGGTACGTTCTGTAGTATTGAGTACTTTGAGTAAATTGAGTATTTCAGCTGGGTGTAAATCATGGTGCCACTGCTAGTCTTAGCCATGTTGGACTGTGGAGGGTTCCTGATCTTGATCTTCATCCAGTGATACTTGCTCTGTGTATGTGTGTGTATGTTTAAACCTGTCAGGAGAGGACAGGGTTAGGTTTGGCTGAAGGCATCTACTGTGTAACTAACACATGGTCATGTGCCTCACGTAACCATTGGTTGGTGGATGCCAATAGAACCCACACTAAGTCAATTCTTGACTTACTTCCGCAGTAAATCTGTGGCAGACTAAAAGAAAAAGCCATGGGCACCCGCATGGGCCCCAGCTATGCCTGCCTCTTCGTAGGATATGTGGAACAGTCCATCTGCAACTACACTGGCCCCATCCCCCACCTTTTCCTCCGCTACATCGATGACTGTATCGGCGCCGCCTCGTGCTCCCACGAGGAGGTTGAACAGTTCATCCACTTCACCAACACCTTCCACCCCGACCTCAAATTTACCTGGACAGTCTCAGATTCCTCCCTCCCCTTCCGCGACCTTTCTATTTCTATCTCAGGCGACCGAATCAACATGGACATCTACTACAAACTGACCGACTCCCACAGCTACCTGGACTACACCTCCTCCCACCCTGCTCCCTGTAAAAACGCCATCCCATTCTCCCAATTCCTTCGTCTCCTCTGCATCTGCTCCCAGGAGGACCAGTTCCAAAAACATACAACCCAGATGGCCTCCTTCTTCAAGGACCGCAATTTGAGCCCCGACTTGGTCGACGATGCCCTCCACCGCATCGCTTCCACTTCCCGCTCCTCCGCCCTTGAGCCCCGCCCTTCCAACCACCACCAGGACAGAACCCCACTGGTCCTCACCTACCACCCCACCAATCTCCATGTACAGCGCATCATCCGCCGTCATTTCCGCCACCTCAAAACGGACCCCACCACCAAGGATATATTTCCCTCCCCTCCCCTATCAGCATTCCGTAAAGACCACTCCCTCCGTGACTCCCTCGTCAGATCCACACACCCCCACCAACCCAACCTCCACTCCCGGCACCTTCCCCTGCAACCGCAGGAGGTGCAAGACTTGCGCCCACACCTCCACCCTCACCTCCCTCCAAGGCCCCAAAGGAAACTTCCATATCCGCCACAGATTCACCTGCACCTCCACACACATCATCTATTGCATCCTCTGCTCCCGATGTGGCCTCCTCCATATTGGGGAGACAGGCTGCCTACTTGCGGAGTGTTTCAGAGAACACCTCTGGGACACCCGGACCAACCAACCCAACCACCCTGTGGCTCAACACTTTAACTCCCCCTCCCACTCCACCAAGGATATGCAGGTCTTTGGACTCCTCCATCGTCAGACCACAACAACACGACGGTTGGAGGAAGAGCGCCTCATCTTCCGCCTAGGAACCAATCCTCCAACCACAAGGGATGAACTCGGATTTCTCCAGTTTCCTCATTTCCCCTCCCCCCACCTTGTCTCAGTCAAATCCATCGAATTCAGCACCGCCTTCCTAACCTGCAGTCTTCTTCCTGACCTCTCCGCCCCCACCCCAGTCTGACCTATCACCCTCACCTTGACCTCTTTCCACCTATCACATTTCCGACGCCCCTCCCCCAAGTCCCTCCTCCCTACCTTTTATCTTAGCCTGCTGGACAAACTTTCCTCATTCCTGAAGAAGGGCTTATGCCCGAAACGTCGATTCTCCTGTTCCCTGGATGCTGCCTGACCTGCTGCGTTTTTCCAGCAACACATTTTCAGCTCTGATCTCCAGCATCTGCAGACCTCACTTTCTCCTAAAAGAAAAAGACGCAGAGTTCAGAGTCCAAAACCATTGGCAGCAGGTTGATTGAGCAGTGACGGTAGATCCCAAAGTGCATCATTTGAAGGAATATTATGGATATTCTCTAAAGCAAGCCAATGCAGCAGAGAACATTTCTACTCTTTGCGGTTTCCTGTTTGGATTTTTCTACCAAACTTTCACAAACTTGTCAGCCAGTCTATAAAAATCACCGATGCTTTACAAAACAAGACTGCCTCTAATATATTAAAGTGAGCTTCCGGGCTTGTGCATGTCAAATGCATGCAGCTGGTTAGTTGAAGGCTTTGCGTTTGATGTGAATTCTCTATTTCGGGTCTGTCCCGAATCAGTTGATCTTCGTTAGTGTGGGAACAGTTGATTTTGTGGGATGGAAGTTTGTTGGGGAGCACAGAAGCTGACAATCTCACCATCCATGTTGACACACATTAAGAAGGGCCACTTTTTTCTAATTGCTTATTCATTTTATTGCCCATCCCCAGTTGCCCTCGAGAAGGTGGTGGTGAGCTGCCTTCTTGAACTGCTCCAGTCCACTTGCTGTGGGTTGACCCACAATGCCATGAGGGAGGGAATTCCAGGATTTTGACCCAGTGACAGTGAAGGAACAGCAATATATTTCTGAGTCAGGCTGGTGAGTGGCTTGGAGGGGAACTTGAAGTTGGTGGTGTTCCCATGTATCTGCCACCCTTGTCCTTCTGGATGGAAGTGGTTGTGGGGTTGGAAGGTGCAGCCTGAGGATCTTTGGCGAATTTCTGCAATGCATCTTGCACACATTGCAGATAGTACATGCTGCTGCTCCTGAGCATCGGCAATGGAGGGAGTGGATGTTTGTGCCAATCAAGCGGGCTGCTTTGTCCTGGATGGTGTCGAGCTTCTTGAGTGTTGTTGGGACTGCACTCATCAAGGCGAGTGCGGAGTATCCCATCACACATCTGACTTGTGCCTTGTAGATGGTGAAAAGGCTTTGAAGAGTGAGGAGGTGAGTTACCCACCCTGGTATTCCTAGCCTCTGACTTGCTCTTGTAACCACTGTATTTATGTGGGCACTTACATTGCAAATGTCAATAGAACGATACTCAAGAAAGAGCATCCTTCCTGAAGAATGGCTTATGCCCGAAACATCGATTCTCCTGTTCCTTGGATGCTGCCTGACCTGCTGCGCTTTTCCAGCAACACATTTTCAGCTCTGATCTCCAGCATCTTCAGCCCTCACTTTCTATCATAAGTTAGCAGTCATGTTTGGTGACTTATTGATTGGCTTCATTTATGTTTAAAAATATTTGAAATAGACAATCATGGAAAGGATTCCAAAAAAAAAGCAACTAATCTTTTTCTTTGTTTTATCTTGTTGCCAGTATTTTTGACATGGCTAAGCTGGTATGTACACCAGCATCAGAACATATCATCTTGCAAACCAATGCTCATCACCAAAAGTTGAGCTTTTGGATAGAGTTTATGGTTGTGCAGCTTTCTTGTAAACAAATAAACTGATGAGTCTTTCTGGAGGATAGTAATCAATGTCACTCAAGCCAGTGGGAAGGGAAGTGCACAGTCATTGAGTTCTGTTTGAGCGTATGAGGGTGGGACAGGGGGGTGAGAGGATGAATTATATCATTTACACTTCTAGAGGCTTTGTTGTCAGGAAGAAGTGCTTAGGACAAGAACATTGTTCCATTTGGAGGCAGAGAAATAGGATGTGGAAAAATAAATGATAACAGTCCAAGAACAGGCAGGGCAAGTGACTGAGGTGTCAGTGGGGGAGCACTTTGGGGCCAGCAACCATAATTTTATTAGTTTAAAATAGTGATAGAAAAGGATAGACCAGATCTAAAAGTTGATGTTCTAAATTGGAGGAATACTAATTTTGACAGTATTAGGCAAGAACTTTCAAAAGCTGATTGGGGGCAGGTAAAGGGATGGGTGGAAAATGGGAAACCTTCAGAAATGAGACAGTATATTCCTGTTAGGTTGAAAGGAAAGGCTGATAGGTTTAGGGAATGCTGGATGACTAAAGAAATTGAGGGTTTGGTTAAGAAAAAGAAGGAAGCGTATGTCAAGTATAGGCTCGATAGATTGAGTGAATCCTTAGAAGAGTGTAAAGGCAGTAGGAGTATATTAAAGAGGGAAATCAGGAGGGCAAAAAGGGGACATGAGGTAGCTTTGGCAAATAATGAGAATCCAAAGGGTTTTTAGAAATACATTAAGGACAAAAGGGTAACTAGGGAGAGAATAGGGCCCCTCAAAAATCATCAAGGCAGCCTTTGTGTGGAACCGCAGGAGATGGGGGAGTTACTAAATGAGTATTTTGCATCAGTGTTTACTGTGGAGAAGAACATGGTTGGTATAGAATGTAGGGAAATAGATGGTGACATCTTGAAAAATGTCCATATTACAAGGGAGGAAGTGCTGGATGTCTTGAATTTCATAAAAGTGGATAAATTCCCAGGACCTGATCAGGTGTACACTAGAAAACACTGTGGGAAGCAAATAAAATGATTGATGGGCCTCTGGCTGAGTTATTTGTATCATTTATAGTCACAGGTGAGGTGCCGGAAGACTGGACGTTGGCTAACATTGTGCCACTGTAGGGAACTATAGACCAGTGAGCCTGATGTTGGTGGTGGGCAAGTTGTTGGAGGGAATCCCGAGGGAAAGGATGTCCATGTATTTGGAAAGGTAAGGACTGATTCGGGATAGTCAGCATGGCTTTGTGCGTGGGAAATCATATCTCACAAACTTGATTAAGTTTTTTGCAGAAGTAACAAAGCGGATTGAAGAGGGCAGAGTAGTGAACGTGATCTATATGGATTTCAGTAAGGCATTCAACACGGTTCCCCATGGGAGACTGGTTAGCAAAGTTAGATCTCATGGAATACAGGGAGAACTGGCTCAAAGATAGAAGACAGAGGGTGGTGGTGGAGGGCTGTTTTTCAGACTGGAGGCCTGTGACCAGTGGAGTGCCACAAGGATCGGTGTTTGGTCCACTACTTTTCATCATTTACATAAAAGATTTGGATATGAACATAAGAGGTATAGTTAGTAGGTTTGCAGATGACACCAAAATTAGAGGTGTAGTGGACAGCGAAGAAAATTACCTTGGGTTACAATGAGATCTTGATCAGATGGGCCAATGGGTTGAGAAGTGGCAGATGGAGATTAATTTAGATAAATGTGAGGTGCTGCATTTTGGGAAAGCAAATCTTAGCAGGACTTATACACTTAATGATAAGGTCCTAGGGAGTGTTGTTGAACAGAGACCTTGGAGTGTAGGTTCATAGCTCCTTGAAAGTGGAGTCGCAGGAAGATAGGATAGTGAGAAAGGTGCTTGATATGCTTTCCTTTATTGGTCAGAGTATTGAGCATTGGAGTTGGGAGATCATGTTGCAACTGTACAGGACATTGGTTAGGCCACTTTAGGAATATTGCGTGCAATTCCTATCGGAAAGGTGTTGTGAAACTTTAAAGGGTTCAGAATAAATTTACAAGAATGTTGCCGGTGTTGGAGGATTTGAGCTGTAGGGTTGAAAGGGCTGGGGCTGTTTTCCCTGGACTGTCGGAGGCTGAGGGGTGACCTTATAGAGGTTTAGAAAATCATGAGGGGCATGAAGAGGGTAAATAGATAAGGTCTTTTCCCAGAGGTGGAGAATCCAGAACTAGAGGGCATAGGTTTAGAGCGAGAGGGAAAAAAGAGACCTAAGGGGCAATTGTTTCATGCAGAGGGTGTTACGTGCATGGAATGAGCTGCCGGCGGAAGTGGTGGAGGCTGGTACAATTGCAACATTTAAAAGGCATCTGGATGGGTATATGAATAGGAAGGGTTTGGAGGGATATGGGCTGGGTGCTAGCAGTTGGGACTAGATTGGGTTGAGATATCTGGTTGGCATGGATGAGTTGGACCAAAGGATCTGTTTCCGTGCAGTATATCTCAATGACTCTGTGACGCTATAATAATTGGGGTGGGAGCTAGATGTGAGAGTAGAAATGGCCTTAAGGAATTATATGCTTCTTTTTAATTACGGGCCATATCTACAGCAAATAGAAACTTTTGAACCTCTTCATGCTTGAAATGAGTGAAGGTGCTAAAGGTACATGCCACCTCGTTGTATCCTGTCCACGTGTGTTCCCAGAGCATTTTCTAGCAGTTTGGCCAAAGGCCAATTCTGCCTCCCCTCACATCCACCCACACTCGCTTTACACCTGGTGTGCTTGGCTGAAGGTTAGAAGTAAAGATCTGGGTTTTTCCAGGGTGGGGATTGATTGCAACACTCCACTGCCCCTCAGCTGAGTTCCACAGGCACAGCACAGCCTGGGTCATTTCCTTCAAAATTGCAAGTTAACTTTTCTCATTCATAAAACAATATCAACAAATAGTGTTAATGGGAGCCAATAGTTAAAATATAAATATAATAGCTGAAAAAAAATAAAAACTTTACAAATAATGGGCTGAATTATTTGGCTAAGTGCAATTCTTGTCATGTTTAGTGGGATGATTCTGACTGAGCACATCTTGGCAACTCTTACCAAACGTGTTACCATTGTAATCCCACTGGCAAACATCATGTCTAATTTCTGTCTGATCTTAACACGTGCCGTGCCGTTTCAGTGACTTCACTTGACGACTGGGCAGTGCTCCGAAAGCTTGTGATTTCAAATTAACCTGTTGGACTATAGCCTGATGTTGTCTGACATCAATAGAATAACTGAAAATGTGTTGCTGGAAAAGTGCAGCAGGTCAGGCAGCATCCAAGGAGCAGGAGAATCGACGTTTCGGGCATGAGCCCTTCTTCAGGAATGAGGAAAGTGTGCCAAGCAGGCTAAGATAAAAGGCAGGGAGGAGGGACTTGGGGGAGGGGTGTTGGAAATGCGATAGGTGGAAGGAGGTTAAGGTGAGGGTGATAGTCCGGAGTGGGGGTGGGCGCGGAGAGGTCAGGAAGAAGATTGCAGGTTAGGAAGGTGGTGCTGAGTTTGAGGGTTGGGACTGAGATGAGGTGGGGGGAGGGGAAATGAGGAAACTGGAGAAATCCGAGTTCATCCCATGTGGTTGGAGGGTTCCTAGGCGGAAGATGAGGCGCTGTTGCTCCAACCGTCATGTTGCTATGGTCTGGCGATGGAGGAATCCAAGGACCTGCATGTCCTTGGTGGAGTGGGAGGGGGAGTTGAACTGTTGAGCCACGGGATGGTTGGGTTGGTTGGTCCGGGTGTCCCAGAGGTGTTCTCTGAAATGTTCCGCAAGCAGGTGGCCTGTCTCCCCAATATGGAGGAGGCCACATCGGGTGCAGCGGATGCAGTAAATGATGTGTGCGGAGGTGCAGGTGAATTTGTGGCGGTGACAATCATATTCCTCTTCTTAAATATGTACCCCTCTCTCATTCCAGGGACAAAATGCTCCAAAATAGGGAAGGAGGACTCAAGACAAGTGGTTAGTTGCCAATCATTCGACTCCTAACATCTTATGGAGGGGATTGGAACCTGACTGACCGAAGCAAGCTTTGTACTGGTGTCAAAGGCTGCTCCTGACCTACTATGGCAGAATCCCTTTAGCATAATCTCCCCCTTTTGACTGGACTGAGGCCTGATAATAACCATGACAAGCTTCCTGGCTTTGTGTTTGCAGGAAAAGGCAAGGCGAGATAATGCAAGGCAGGAATGCTGCATGCACACAGGTAGGCTTAGAGTGACTGAATGCTATAACAGTGACTGGAGATGGAGCCTGGGCCAGACCATGAGCTGGGTGTGTGTCCCTAAGTGCATTACAATGATAAGCATTACAATGATTGTTAGCAGTTCAGCCTGAGATGCAGTATTTAAGAGTAGCGGCATCCATTATTTGAATCAAAGATGTGCCTTGAGGATTTTTAGAGACAGGCATATTTCAGATACCAATTCTGGGATGTGGGGAGGATGTGGCTTTTATTCATAGCGCATGCCTTGAAGTGTTGGTGCCCAGAATCCAACATGAAAGTCTTTTGGAGCAAACAGCAAGTCAAACCTGTCAAGAAACCACTCTGCTTTCAATACTGTGTTTTTCTGATGACAAGTGTGCCTGGTGAGTTTGATAAGATTGCAAACAAAATATTTTTGTGATGAGTTAGGCTGCTAACAAAATGCTTCATGTGCAATAACAAGCTTCAGTTGGAAATGCACTGCTGCCGAGTGAGAATCTCACCATGTCACTTGAGAAAAGTGTAAAAGATGTGGCGAGATGATCTCTGGACTCTTAGCTCACTGTCACAGCCTTCACTTACTCCAAGGTAGAAGTCAGTAGACTGGAAAACACAACATGCCAGGCAGCATCAGGAGGTGGGGAAGTCAACATTTCGGGTGTAACCTTCTTCAGGACTGGGGGTGAGTGTAAGAGGAGCTGCATATAAAGGGACTGCAGGGGACAGGACGGTGAATTGGGGATAGATGAACACAAGTAGAGGTTACGACCTGGTTGGTCAATGGGAGAAATGAATCCGGCTGGTGGGTGGGAGGTAGGGTTGGTCAGAGGAATGGAAGGGAGGGGGAGGAGTTGGGAAGGGATTCAGGGGAAGGGAGGTTATTTGAAATTGGAGAACTCATGTTGAGTCCGCCGGTCTGTAGGCAGCCCAGGCGGAAGGTGAGGTGTTGTTCCTCCAATTTGCGGTCTGATTCATTATGGCAATGGAGGGGGACAAGGATGGTCATGTTGGAAAGGGAGTGGGAAGGGGAATTCAAATAGGCAGTGACTGGGAGGTTAGGTCGGGCCCTGCGGGCCTGGCTGAGATGCTCGGCGAAATGTTCTCTTAGTGTACGTTTGGTCTCCCGATGTAGAGAAGACCATTCATTCCTCCCATCGACCAACCTGGTCATACTCTTTGGCTGTGTTCACCTATCTCCATCTGACCACCCTGTCCCCCCTCAACCCCTTCATCTGCAGCCCTTACACCTGAAATGTTGACTTCTCTACCTCCTGATGATGCCTGGCTTACTCTGTTCTTCCAGCCTCCTGCTTGCCTACCTTGGATTCCAGCATCTGCAGGTTTTTTTGTCTCTTCACTTACTCCGAGACTATTTGAGTGCATGCAGCATTCCATCCAATTCTGTTGACCATTTTGCCATAATCCACATCATTCAGACTCCCATCTTTAAACATAGATCTGAATCCTTCAATAGAGCAGCAAGCAATGTTGCTGATTTACAACTGAATTTCTCAAAGTAAATAATAAATTTAAACCTTTCCTGGACCAGTGTTGGTGGGAGGAGTAGAAAGTGTTATTCCATAAAATTTGGACCAAACCTCAAGGAGTTAAGTGTGCATTAGGCCAGTTACTTATTGTTCCAAGTGCTCCTGGGCGGCTGGAAGAGGTTATAATGGAATCATCTATCCCTTGGCTTGGTCTAGGATCCTTGGGGCTAGGAGACCACAAGAAAAAACTATTCATATTCACCGGCAATTAAATTACTTCTGTCGAGTTTTTAAAATAAAATGTCTTTGCTTGGAGACTCCCTAATTTCTCTCTGATACAATCCACAGTGTAGCATGTTATAGTATTAATAAACCCAGCCAGAGTCAGGGTGGCTCAGGCATAAAAGCAATTAACTCTTTACTCCCTATAGAATCTTTAGACAATGTGAGTAAGTGATCTAACCGTGGACCTGAAGCAAAATTGTTCAGTTGGAATGGGTTCCAATGTGGACTGTTTGATAGAATAGGTTAAAACACAATAACACTAATATTCATCAGTCACACAATATATGGTTTGCCATTCAGAATATTTATTCTCCTGTGCGTAATAATATAATACAGGTTATTGATGGTCATTGTTCTCCTGCCTTAATTTAAGTCAACCCTAACCTTCAAATTCATGAAGATCCTTCTGGTGTCCCACAATTACTTTGATGAGAAGCTGCCAGAGACTCCCAGGGAAATAGAATCAATAGCCAGATAACAAAGATTAACAAGGTTAGAGAGTTAGTAGAAAGATGAACAGAACCCTACGGATTATCAAGACTAATGCACAGCCCATGTCGACATTCTATTTTACACTGTAATGCATGTTGCCCATAAAGGTCAGTGCCCTTTATAGATCAACATGTCTAATCTTGGATAACTAATCTCCAGAACAGAGACCAGAATTTATTATAGCAAGGTATCTAATAATGTCTACCATTATTAAAGATTGTGCCTGCACTCATAACCTTGAATACCTGATGCCCAGAAAGCTGCTGAAATGGAACCCATTAATACTGCAGTAAGGAAGACGGTTTTATGGGATCTCAGTGAACCACCAGGCTATCTCCTTAACAATGAGATTTGGGCAGAATCACCTGCTCCTGGAGGTGGTTAGCTTGTGGGTGGAAAAGGAACTAAACTTGGTGTGGGAGTGGCATGTCCAAGCCCCAATGCCTTCCTGCTACTATCAGATTTATATTCCGTAAAGGAAGACCCATGGTTGATCTTCCCACAGTGAGACTCATTGTCCTCAGTTGGTCTGCTTGGAAATAGAGCTGCTTTCACTGGCTTGGCCACAGTTACTGGATGGAAGATGGATGCATTTTCTGTATGGCATTGTAACCAGAGGCAGAAGACCAGTAAGGCACCTTAGGTTCCTTCATCAGGCTGCTTAGAAACCTCTCTTAGAAACATAGGAGTAAACCATTCAACACATCAAGCCTGCTCTGCCATTCAATAGAATCATGACTGATGGAAAGACACTTCAATGTCTTTTATCCATACTATCCCCATGATACTTTACGCCATTGATAATCAAAAATCTATCATTTCTGTCTTACACATACTCAAAGATTGCAATTCCACAGCCTTCACGGGTAGAGGATTCTGAAGATTCAAAACCACCTGAGTAAAAGAAATTCTCTATATCATGGTCTTAAGTAGTATTGCCTTATTGTTAAATAGTTCCCCAGTTCTAGATTCCCCAACGAGGAGAAACATCTTATCATGTGCTTTAATGTTGCTGACTGACTTCTTGTGGGGGGCATTATCAAAAGCCTTCTAAAAATCCATGTCTACTCCATTCATCAACCCCCTTTTATCAATTTTATTAGTAACATGCTCAAAGAATTCTAACAAACCTCTCAAACTTGATTTTCCATTCATAAAATCCATGCTGCTTATGCCCAATCAAAGCATTTTTTTTTATCAAAGTGATCATATCCTTTGTACAAGTGATTTTTAGGATCTTTAACTTCTCTAATTTTGCTTACTATTGATATAAGGCAAACAGTCCTGTTACTCCTTGTTTTTTTCCCTCTTGCTCCTTTTTTAAACAATGGAGTAACATTTGCTAATTTCCAATCTACAATCATTTCAGAATCTATGGCCATTTGGAAGCTGGTTACCAATGAATTGACTAGCTCTATAGCTACCTCCTTCATTACTGTGAGATATAGACTACCAGGTCCTAGTGACTTATCAACTGTCAGACCCAGTAGTTTCTTCAGTACAAGCTTCTTGATAATACTAATTTGCCTCATCTCCTCGTACTCTTTAACGACTTGAATCTTTCCTTCGAGGAGATTTCTGGTATCTTCCTCAGTCCAAATATACAAAAGAGTAATTATTGAACTTCTCAGCCTTTATAAATTTTCCTCATTCTCCTTTTAATGAACTCACATTTGTCTTAGCCAGACATTTCCTTTTTATATACCTGTAGAAGTGTTTACAGTTTAGTTTTAGGGTTTTATTTGCTAGATTATGTTTATATTGTATTCACCCTTCCTTGTCAGTTTTTATTTTATCTTCCTTTGCTGTAAACTAAGTTCCTCCTTATCCTCAGATATACTAATATTTCTGGCAATGTGAACAACCTTTCCTTTTAATCTTAAAGAATCATTAATTTCCTTTGTCAGTTGTTGTGAACTGACACTTTCTGTGCTTCCACACTTGGAAGCTGCTACACTTCAGATACTGCTGTAAGTGATGTAATAATTGTTTTGAGACTGCCTATTGCTGATGTACAGTCATGCCTTTCAATGTATTTCCCCAATCCACTTCATGGTGATGGTTCTGGAGGAGGAATTATACCACACGGACCTGTGCAGGGTCTTCCCAGACCCTTGCATCTGAAAATTAAGGGCCTTATTGAGAAGCCATTATGCAGGTTGTATATTCTAAAATTGTGGGGTGTGTTGTGGTGTCAATAAAGGCAAAGTATAGTAAGATTGAGCTAATTGTCACACTTATGGGAAACAACATAAAAATCAAGGCCACATAGATTTTGCACATGACAGAATAAGGATGAATAAAAAACAGCCAAAGGTTATAAATAACGCACCCCACCATGTAGAGTTGGCTGTCAGGGGATCTTTCAAGGTCTGTCATATTTTCCCAGATGACCACTTCAGATACCTTGTGGTATTTTCCACTTTTATCATGGTGGTACTGGGCAAGGGTTCTTTGAGGTCATTTACCGCCACCATCTTTCCTTGTATATACTTTATCTTTGCAATTAGTGATTACTGGTAGAGGATATATTCCATCAGAGTATGTACAGACGAAGCACTATTCTTAGGTATCAAGAAACTTTATTGTGTTGAAACTACTTATCTATATTTATGGCCAATATGAAAAATGGAAGACATTGAACTGCTTGGACACTATCTGGATTAAACCAGCTATATACCAAGAGAGAAAGTGGTTTGCTGGAAATTAGGTTGACAGTTTAATATGAGCTGTGATCCACCTGATAATTACAGGAAGTCAAATGACTTTGAAAAAAAAGCCAAGCAAAACTTTTTTAGGGAGATAAAAGCTGAGGTTTAATTGCTGGAAAAACTGGAATTGTATGAGACTATGGGGCCTTTGTTTCTGGTTGCCTAGCAATCTTTTGTGGTCTTGGTTTCTGTTTTAAAAATGTATAGCGTTGGAAGGAAGAAAACATTCAAAGCTTGCAGTAAAGCTGCAAATCTCTCTCACTCTGCTTTTCCTGGCTGAAGTAATTGGGAACAAGATAAAGTTTCCTCATCTCAGCTTTTTGATTACCTTGTACACCTTGAGATGTTGAGCTGTGACCACTCTTCAAAGATTTGGAACAAGCTTGATTTTCTTCCAAACCAAAGCTTTCTTGCGCAATATGTCTACAGCAGTCAACATTTGATGTTATTAACTAGAAAGTTAGTGGACAGAGAATTAATCAAATTCTTTCTTTTGTTTATGTGACTATTGATCAATAAAGATTTCTTTTTCAACTGTTTTCTAAAATATGATCACTGCAAAATCCTTGTCATTTATGTTGTCTGAACATATTGGTTCTGAGTTAAAATAGGATTTGGATCTAATTCTGGATTACAATAGACAGTTTTGCCGTTTATTTTTAGGAATGAGTTTTGTTTTATCGGAACAGCAGTATTTTTGTGTTTTTCTTGTCCCTTTCATTTTGGATGGCAGTACCAAAAAAGGAAATCATTGGCTTTTTGGTGTTTGAATCCAAACATTTATTCTAATAGTTTAAGTACTGCAACTCGGGTGCTGTAAATAAAACAACACAAGAGAGGAGGAAACAAAGCAACTGGAAGACTAATCCCACCATTAGTAGAAGTAGCAGGGTTGGACTCCCTGTGTGTTCTACCTATCACAGTTGTGACAATTACATGTCAGCAATAAACACAGCTACATTTGGTCAGACCTGATCACTTCGATTGTAAGGAGCTGGTATAGAAACTACTGCTGCTTCTGATACCTAGAGTAGAACTTCTTGTTTGCACCCACAGAATGTGTGTGACATTGGTAGACGTTGTTGGGCTGATGCAACATCTCCACTAATTCCTTCTGAAACTTAAGGCACTCGTACTGGGCATAACAGATTAGTGATGTTCTCATTAGATGGCTGTAGGTATTATACAATCTCCCCTTTAGCACCAGCACATTCTCCTTGCTCTTCACCAGTTTGATGACCTGGGTCAGGACCCTGATGTCAAGCAATATTTATTCTTAGTGTCCATTCTTCTCCTTTAGAAGTAGAGAATCATTAACAAATATCCACTTGGATATCTGAGTACTATTTCTGTACAGATAGATACAAGCAGAGATGTCCATCAGCGGTCAGTGACTGGAGGCCTCAGCGGAATGGGGACGGTCAGTGGGCTGGAGGCCTCAGCGGAATGGGGATGGTCAGTGGGCTGGAAGCTCAGTGGATTGGGGATGGTCAGTGGGCTGGAAGTTCAGGCAATGTGGGGATGGTCAGTGGGCTAGAGGCTCAGGCAATGTGGGGATGGTCAGTAGGCTGGAGCCCTGGTGATGTGGGAATGGTCAGTGGGCTGGAGGCCTCAGTGGAGTGGGAACGGTCAGTGGGCTGGAGGCCTCAGTGGAGTGGGAACGCAGTGGGTTGGAGACTCAGGCAATGTGGGAATGGTCAGTGGGCTGGAGCCCTGGTGATGTGGGGATGGTCAGTGGGCTGGAGGCCTCAGTGGAGTGGGAACGCAGTGGGTTGGAGACTCAGGCAATGTGGGAATGGTCAGTGGGCTGGAGCCCTGGTGATGTGGGGATGGTCAGTGGGCTGGAGGCCCAGGTGACGTGGGGATGGTCAGTGGGCTGGAGGCCCAGGCAATGTGGGAATGGTCAGTGGGCTGGAGGCCCAGGCAATGTGGGAATGGTCAGTGGGCTGGAGGCCAGGGCAATGTGGGAATGGTCAGTGGGCTGGAGCCCTGGCGATGTGGAAATGGTCAGCTGCCTGGAGGCCAAGGCGATGTGGGGATGGTCAGCGGGCTGGAGGCCCAGGCGATATGGGAACGGTCAGCAGGCTGGAGACTCAAGCGATATGGGAACGGTCAGCGGGCTGGAGGCCCAGGCGATGTGGAGACTGTCAGTGGGCTGGAGGCCCAGGCAATATGGGAACGGTCAGTGGGCTGGAGGCCTGGCGATGTAGGGATGGTCAGTTGGCTGGAGGCCCAGGTGATGTAGGAATGGTCAGTGGGCTGGAGGCCCAGGAGATGTGGGAACGGTCAGTGGGCTGGAGGCCCTGGTGATGTAGGAACAGTCAGTGGGCTGGAGACCCAGGCGATGTGGGGATGGTCAGTGGGCTGGAGGCCAAGGCGATGTGGGGATGGTCAGTGGGCTGGAGGCCAAGGCGATGTGGGGATGGTCAGTGGGCTGGAGGCCAAGGTGATGTGGGGATGGTCAGTGAGCTGGAGGCCCAGGGGATGTGGGGATGGTCAGCAGGCTAGATGCCCAGATGATGTGGTAACAGTCAGTGGGCTGATGGCCCAGGCGTTGTGGGGATGGTCAGTGGGCTGGAGGCTCAGGTGATGTGGGGATGGTCAATGGGTTGGAAGCCTGGGCAATGTGGGAATAGCTGTTTCACTGGGGGCCAGGGCAGGCGGCCAGCAGATTGTGAGCCTGGGCAGATCCCGCATGGAAACCCTCGCACTGATATTTATAGAAAGACTGCAAAACTTATCTTTTTAACTTTATTTCTCATTTTTTCTAACTTATACTATGAATAACTGGAAGTAATGTAAACTTTTTCCTTTATTTCTTAACTTGTATCTAAGGTCTGTACCTGGGTACTTTGTACCTAAGATGGCATCATGTGGGTGACATTGTAAACTTTTCACAGTACTCCTGTACTTTTGTACTTGCATATCCATGATAATAAACAATATTCTATCCTATTCTTTCCTTTGTTAGTCAGGATAGTGCCTGTTGCTATCTATAGGGACAGGAGCTTATCTTCTCTCCTGGACAGACTATCGGGGAGCAATGGCGAGCAAAGGCTGACTGATGCTTCTGAGTTGCTGAGAGAAAAGTAGTGCGGGCGCCTTTCTTTAGTATAACAGCCAGAAGGACCAGACAGGGGGCAGAACTTCAAACCCCGCTACCCATCAAATTCAGTGCTTCACCCATGAATGCACATGTAATGAGCTGAGAAGAACATAATTGTGCAAGGAAACCTATCCCACTGCAGAAGTTGCTCCTGGACTCTGGCTTGTCTCTACAAACCAAAACCTGGCCTAGGATTCGTAATGTGATACACGGTGAGAAAGGAGAGGCGATGGCAGTCAGCAAGATTAGAAATTACAGACAAATAACATTTCATTAGGAGAATGCATGTGGCAAAGCTGGAGATAAAGGATGGGGAGACTGGAAAACACAAGCTGCCTTCATACCTTACCCAGTCAGAACTGTTTTGGTATATGAACGTATTAACTTCACAAGACATGTGAACACCATTGTATTCAAAAGTGCCATTCATGCAGGAACAGTGTCCGGAGAAGGGGTCAATCAGTTCAGACTGAGAAGAGAAGAAATGTCTTCACTCTCGGAGTGTTTGGAATTCTGCACCCCAGAGTGTTGTGGTTGTTCCTCCATGGCCTATATTTAAGGATCAGTGAGAAAGGCTTTTGGTCTCCCAAGGAAATGGGAAGCAAGCAAGAAAATGGTATACAAACCAGACATGGTCATATTGAATGGCAGAGCAGGCTCAAAGGGCTGTATACTCTACCCCTGTTCCCTTTTCCTGCACTTTTCCATGTGTTAGCACTCTGGAGATATATTTAAATACCTGTCACAGTTGCCAGAGAAGGCTTCCTCACTCATTCCCTCTTTCCTTTCCTTAAGAAAAGACACTGAGTTCTATCCAAATTAAAAACAAAAGTATCACCATCAAAAATAAACATTCCCACTTAATCTAAATGGAGCAACGACACCGATTAGGCACTGGGTAGCTCAGTGGTTGGCCACAGACCCCTGGACAATGCAATCTGTGAACCATGGCAACAGTCCTTCCCCAAAACCACACTCTCCAACAAATCTGCAGTGCATTCACAGAGGCTTTGTGGAGATTGTCTGTGAGCCAAGTTAATCCATAAAGCTAATTCAATCCAAACATCAGTGACCCCTCTCATCAAGGAAATCAATAGAATCAAAATTTGCATAATTTATTAACTGTCTAAGAGCTGTAATAAATTATTCATGCCAGTCTGCATTCTCTGTTTCAAAAAGAAATTAAAACTCTTGTGTGGAAAATATTGTAATAACGTTTAAGTGAAATATAACAACCTTTTGTCTTCAGAGTCCTGGTTTGGAAAAATGCCATCCCAGTGGAAACAAAGTGCTCCGAGGACATTGTAGGCACAGAATATGTTTAAAATGTGCTTCTCGCTTTCAGTTAAGATAGTTGAAAATGCCTTACATGCAGGAACAAACTGTCAGATGTTCCATGAGGAATGGAGGATCAGGAAAATCAGTCTGTAAGAAAGTTTGATTAGATTAGATTCCCTACATAAAGAAACAGGCCCTTCAGCCCAACACCAACCTTCTGAAGAGTAATCCAACCAAACCTATTCCCCTACCCTATACTTTCTCCTAACTAATGTACCTAACATTATAGGAAATGGAGCATGGCCAATTCACCTGACCTGCACATCTTTGGATTATGGGAGGAAGCCGGAGCACATCGACACAGAAACAGGGAGAATGTGTAAACTCCACACAGACAGTTGCTCGAGGTGGGAAGCGAACCCGGGTCCCTGGTGTTGTGAGGCTACAGAGCTAACCACTGAGCCACCGTGCCACCGTTTGTTTTTAAAGAAGCATCAGGAGGAAATAAAAGTTTGTTTGTGCTTCCCATAAGACCACTTTTCTTTTATCTATTCCCATTGGGTTCTGTCTACAAACCTATGTGTAATATTTGTAATCAATATATCCATAGCTAGCTGGACTGCCACTCAATTGACCATCACAGAGAAATGCCTGTTTACCCCGTACAAGAACGTGGAATCAGCCAGGGTACAATAAACGAAGCTATGAGCTCCAAATACTAATAGGAGTTTCCAGTACATAAAAACTCTAAATCATTAAGGTTGGATCAGAAATTGCTGGAAAAGCTCAGCAGGTCTGGCAGCATCTGTGAAAAGAAATCAGAGTTAACATTTCAGGCCAAGGGACTCTTCCTCTGTCAACGGACCAGAAACGTTAACTCTGATTTCTCTCCACAGATGCTGCTAACCAGCTGAGTTTTTCCAGCAATTTCTCTTCCTGTCTCTGATTTATAGCACCCACTGGCTCATTCGGTTTTTATTTAAGATCGGATCAGAAGTGGGTTCAAATGCTCAAGTGATTGGAGAGGCCTTCACAAGACTGAGATCTCTTCAAAGCTTTGATTTTCTTTTCATGTTTTCTCTGGTATCTCTGGCCATAATCTCCCTCTGCGAGGCTAGAGTGTGCCAGAATGATCAAAAGTTTATGGTTGGACTTGGTTTGTGCCTGCTGATAAGTCTTGAAATAAAGTCGGATTTTCATGCAGGGAATAGAAGGAAATATTGGTCATCAGAATTTCTCAATTCTCCTTGCTGGCAGTTCTCCAGTAATTTCTCAAATACCATCTGATAGGCTTTTGTGCTTCCTCATGGGATCCTTCTTTCATACTATATAGACTTTAAAAAGCTCTTTCCAAATTAGTTGGGGTGGCATAATTACAAGCCTGAGGATGTATTGCCCGAGTACATTCTTGACAACAGAGATAAGGTAGTCAACCACTCTGGTAGGGCCAGGAGTATACTGGATTAGTCATCAATTGCCTGGTGACCATTAAAAGTCATCTCTGAGATTGTAAGGCAATATTTCAAGTGGTGGTCGGATTGTGTTTGCGGTGTGGTCACAGATAGTGCTTTCAACTGTGGCTGTGCTGCTTCCTTCCTCATTGATACTGAGCCTTGGGTTTGAAGGAGTGAAGAAGGTAAATCCAAGACCAGCAGGGACAGCCTAGCCATACAGAACCAGTGAGTGTATAACGGAATTCTCTCTTGGGTATTCCTTGGTGTTAACAGCTCAGCAGGTCTGGCAGCATCTTTGGGAGAGAAATCAGAGTTAATGTTTCTGGTCGAGTGACCCTTCCTCAAAACCCAAAAAGTCAAACTGCATTCATGACGTACAGCATTTGATAGTTTTCTGTTTCTGTTTGTTTTTGACTTCTTGTGTAGGGGTGTGAGCGACTATCTGACATCATGCAATCTCCATCGAGTAGAACTTAGTGCTGAGCAGCAGTGAGGAGTTGGAGAATCAGCACTGACTCCAGAACATTCTCTCCTCTCTCTTGATGAAGAATCATCTGGAATTGAAACTTCAGCTTGCTCTCCCTCTGTGGGTGCTGCCTGACCTGCTGTGATTCCCAGCACTTTTTGTCTTCAGTACAGATTCCAGCATTTGCAGTAATTTACTCTTTCTCTCTCTTCCTGCCTATGGCCCACAGCAAATCAGCCATTTAGGGCTTGGTCCCTGAGGTAAGACAGGTGATCACAAGATGGGGATGAGACAGAAATTTTGTGGGGGGTTTGGGAGAAGACATTCTGATTTTGATTGAATTTTGGGGAGAAGCTATTTCTGCGAGCAATGAAGATTCCCATTGATACACCAGGGACAGATAGCACCATTGCAGGTCTTCAATAGTTTCAGTGAATGTCTGTCTCTGAGGAATTAATGTAAATCTATAGAATACGTGTGTCCCTCTTTATCCTTTGGGCAGAAGCTGGGAATGGAGGAAAATATTGATATTCAGGGAATTGAATGCAAGTAGCAATTGGAATCACTGACTGGTGTTTCAAATTTTCACTTGAGGGCAAGATGTTTGAAATATTGAAGCATTGTTGGTTTACACAAATCTGCAGTGATTGAACAATGTTGCACCCTCAAGTCTGTAAAAAGGGATAAGTTTTCTATCCTGTGAAAACAGGAATGTTGACAAAAGGAATCTTTCTCGGAGGAGTTGTTTGCTGCTCGTCTTGTTTTCAGACCCACACGGCCGCCACCGCCAGCTTTCTGTGACGTTACTTCCGCTGACATCTCCTGGAATATGTCAAGGTAGAGTTGGCAACCCTGAACAGAGAGTGACTGCATTACAAAAGATAAGAATGAACACAGATTGTGAGAGAAAGAGAATTAACTCTCCAAAAAATAACCGAAACAAACCCTGTTGACGGCTGGGACTCCTATGTCTAAACTTCAAATAGATAGTGTCACCCTGCCAGATCCTCATGTCAACTGAAACTCTCTACCCCATAGAGGATGATCTTCAAGCTATGTTTGTTTGTTTATTTTCACAGGCAGCACAGCGAGCTTAGCACAAGGCGGTATGGGATTCATGAGGTTGCACAACAGTGTGTGGGACACAAACACAAAATGAAATGCTGTTCAGTTCCTTGCCTGAGTTGCATGTATTCAATTTAATTAGCAGCAGTGGAGTCACCAAGAGACATTCTTCATTTTCACTAACTAGCCACACTGGGGCCATTTCAGGCAAAGCTGCGGTTAATTTTGACACAGGCCATCTGCAAAAATCACTTTCCCAAGCCATAAGGCTGCTTAATTTGTGTTTTAAGTGGTACAGTATTAAAGAATTTAAATAGAGTGCTCAGGGTTAAACACTGACCATTCTTACATGGACTTACTGAACATTTGACAAGTCAGATCTCTCCATCCCCGGTTGCAGAACAATTCAATATTACCACGCTGTATGTTAATGGAATCAAACTATAACCAGGAGAACCATACCTTTCTAAACTCGTTAAACAGAGCATCAATATTCTGATACTGCAGCAGTGACTCTCTTTTCTGAAGCATCCTCATGCATATTCGCTTCATGCAATCTGCATGAGTCACAGCAAAACTCCCGTGTAGATTCTAGACTAATTGTATCAATCTGTCAGTTTGTAGCACACTTGCCTCTCGGACACCAGTTTGCAGTTCCACTTTCTCCAAGACTCAGGGAGTGAGCGCTGTAACATCAAAGCTTCTTTACTTGAAGGTATCAAACTGAGGCTCCATTAACTGTTCAGTTTGAATTTAGAGAGTCCACGGGACAATTTGAAAATGGGCCCTTGGTTTACTGGTCATTCACTTCAATTGTGTTTTTGTGGAACCTGACCAGTGTCACAGTATTCTCTGCACTTTAAAGCAATTAACTATATGTCAAGGATATATGCTCAACTGTGGTGCTTCTGAAAGACTTGTTAATGAGAAAGATAAACAGAGGTTTTTTTTTGGAAAAGCAATATTCAATTACTAACTCTGGCAAAAAGGTGGGAAGTGGTGTTTCTCAGAAATCAGTGTTCAGATCACTCCTGTTCATATAAACGATTTATACTTGGGAACTGGAACAAATGAAAATTTCTGTAATGAGTACTATAATTAAAAATAGGACTGCAATAATGTATAGGAAGATATCAGTTGTTACAGCATGAGCATGCAAAACTCAAATAAACCTCAGCATGGATAAGAATGAGGTGGAAAATTTTGGCAAGAGGGGATAATAAATGTTTCGTTGAGATAACAGAGGGATCTGGTGTTTCTGATACAGAAATTATGAAAAGTAACATAGGCTAAGAAAGTCATTTTTAAAAAGCCAACAAAGTACCCATTCATTTCGAGAGATATAGGATCGAAAAAGCAGAAGAGCTATGTTGGAACTGTATGGAAATTTGCTCATATCTCGCAAAGTGAATAGATCTGGCCTCCATATTATGGAAAAGGATATTGAGGTGCTGGAAAAAGAGTAAAAAATATTTATGTTGGTGATATCTTACCGAGAAATTTAAACCATAGAGAATGTTGAACAAGCTGAAGCTCTTTTCTCAAGAAAAGAGAAAGCTAAGGGGTGACCTTAAAGATATATTTAGATTAGATTACTTACAGTGTGGAAACAGGCCCTTCAGCCCAACAAGTCCACACCGACCCTCCAAAGAGCAACCCACCCAGACCCATTCCCCTACATTTACCCCTTCACCTAATACTACAGGCAATTTAGCGTGGCCAGTTCACCTAACCTGTACATTTTTGGACTGTGGGAGGAAACCCACGCAGTTCCAGAGAGAATGTACAAACTCCACACAAACAGTTGCCTGAAGCGGGAATTGAACCCGGGTCTCTGGCGCTGTGAGGCAGCAGTGCTAACCACTGTGCCACCGTGCCGCCCACTTTCATATTTAAGAATATGAAAGTGTTTTATAATGTTTGACATGGAGAATATGTTTCCAAGGTAATTGATGAAGCAGCTGAAGATGATTAGGCCTAGTGCTCTAACCTAGAGAACCTCCTGCAGTGCAGACAACCATAACCATCTTCCTTTGTAACAGGTATAACTGTAACAGTGGAGACTTTTCCCTCATTCTTATTGAATCCAATTCTCCTCGGATCCTTGATGCCATATTCAGTTGTGTACTGCCTGGATGTCATGAGCAGTCAGTCTCACCTCAAAACTGGAATTCAGCTCTTTTGTCCATGTTTGCACCTTCTCTACATCATAATGTCAGAAGTGAGAATACTTGCTGATTATTGCACGACGAGCAGCACCATTCATGACTCTTCAAAGACTGAAATAGACCAAATACTACAAGACCTAGACAACATCCAGGCTTGAGCTAATAAGTAGCAAGTTACATTTGTAACACATACATGCCAGTCAATGACCAATGCCGTTCTCCAGTGCAGAATCTATCCATTGTCTATTGGCATTCCAAAGACATTACTATTCACTGAATCCCCCAATACGAACATCATAAGACTTACCATTGACCAGAAATTGAAATGGATAAAGCATAGAAATATTGTGTTTTAAGAACAGTACCAGAATCTGAGAATTCTATGGTGAGTAATTCACTTACTATATCCTCAAAGCCTATGCACCAACCACAAAGCCCGGAGTATGACAGAACGCTTGCCATTTGCCTGGTTCAGTGCAACTGCAAAAATGTACAAGAAGACTGACACCATCAAGAATAAAGCAGACCGCTTGACAGGACCCTCGCCACAGCCTTCAACATTCACTCACTTCACCACTGATGCATAACGGCAGCAATGTGTACAGTCACTTCTTCTATAGGGCGATGGTTACATTCTTGTGCAGCTCTGCATTATAGAAACAGCGCTTAAAGTGTTGGTGATGTAATCGTGTTACAGCCAATGCTGGTTTCAAGGTTTGCGCTGTCGAAACAGCGTCCCCAATTCATCAATCACGTTACAGCGAATTTGTGTTGTCGAAACACACGTTATAACAGAATGACCAGCACCAATTACAAGATATATTGCAGTAATTCACCAAGGCTGCTTTGGCAGCATTTTCCAAACCTACTAGCTTTGCCACCAAGAGCAGCAAATGCTTGAGAACAACACTACATGCAATATCCCCTCCAAGTCATCCACCATCTTGATGTCAAAACATATTGCCAGTCCTTCATTATCACTGAGTCAAAATCATGGAATTCTCTCCCTAACATCATTACAGGTGTCCCTACTCCCCAGGGACTGCAGAGATTCAAGAAGGCAGTTCATCATTATTTTCTCCAGGGCAATTAAGGATGACCAATAAATGCTCCCCTAGACAGTGCCGAATCATAGAATCCCTACCGTGCGGAAGCAGGCCATTTGGCCCATCAAATCTATATGGACTTTCCAAAGAGCATCCCACTCAGACCCATTACTACTCCCTCCCATCTCCCCCATCCTATGTGGCTAATCCACATAGTCTGCACATCTTTGGACTATGGGAGGAAATTAGAGCACCAAGCAAAAACCCACAAAGACACAGAGAGAATGTGAAAACTCCACACAGAAGTCACCTAAGGCTGGGATCAAACCCAGGCCTGTGGAGCTGTAAGGCAGCCATGCTAACCATGAGCCACCATGCTATTGCCTGTATGCCTGGGATGTCAGACTGTGGTTCCATAAATAGGCAATAATCACTGATAAATTCAGTAAGGAATTTGTCAATGACATTTTTTTAATAATGGAGAGCAGTATGAATGTAGAAATTGCTACCACAAGGAGTAAATAAGGTCACCAGCATAAATACATCTAGGGTAGATTAGATAAAATATGAGGGAGAAAAAAATCGAATGATATGTTGAAGAAGTTTGTTGAGGGAGGGTGAGAAGGGACTTTTGTGGAGTTTAAATTCTGACTCTGATCTCTTCGGGTGAATGACTTTTTTCTGTACTTTAAATAAATATCTAACATGACATAACATTTTAAAGACGGAATCTTGCTTTAGATAGACATTATTTTTATTATTATTTATATTAAGAATCTAGCACCAAGTTCCTTGTCATATATAGCAAACCCCAAAGGTGCTTGAAAGGACTATGTAAAATGTCAATTGGAGGATTTCTAAGAAATTCTGTAGTCTTCATCATGTTAGATAGGTATGAACTTGCTCTCTGTAGTTCACTAAATATCACAGGATTATTTCGTGGTGTCAGACACTTGTTGTCTTGCCCTGTGCAAAGCGACATAGTTATCCAGGATTACATGTTAGATAGAGATAAAAAAAGGTCATTTTTGTCAATTTCAGCTCAGGCATCCAAAATAAAAGACTTAGCTTTTGCGCCATATTATTGAAGTGATTTTTTTTTCATGATTCTTAAGTTTTTGTCTCCCCTTTTAAGAGACAACATAGCGTTTTATTTACTGAATGTGAAATTGTGCTTCCTGGCTTCTTCCAAGACTGTTATTTCATTATCTTCTGTATTTGTTTTCTTCTCCTTTTAACCTGGCATTCTTCAAATTGATGTTCTGAAATTACTTTGGTTTTTGTTTTAGTATGTTGTTTAATTCCTTTAGTTCCCTTGTCAGCTTTTCCCTTTCAATGATAAACAGCACCAGCCTCTCCAGTCATTCCTCATCACTCTGAAGTGCCCAAGACCACCCAAACTGCAGTAGAAGCATCTGCAATGGTGTCATCCATCTCAAGCATCTCTGATAGGCCCAGCTGGAGACTAAATGCACACAGTGGGAGAAGCACGTGTCGACACAAGCATCCCATCCGCCTGTACCTTCAAACACTACCTCCCAACTACAGAAAGGTGTGTGGTTCCAGCATCAATCTCACCAGGAGCCCACAACACCTGAGTGGAAGAAAGTCATCCTCAGTCTAAAGGGTGCCACCTAGGCTATTCACATAGCATCTTCACTGTAGACAAGTAACTCAAACATCATCATAGGGCCATAAAGAGACAAGAAATGGGCACTGAGCCAAAAAGAATTAACTAAGGAAGAAGATGAAGAAGTGCTAGTGCCTTGTGATTCTTTGCTATGTTGCCTCCAAAGCTTGACTGTTTCCCCTATTGTACTGTTAACCAACACTGAGCTTAACTCAGAACTGAAACAGTAACTTAGATTAGATTCCCTGCTGTATGGAAACAGGCCCTTTGGCCCAACAAGTCCATACCGACCCTCCGAAGAGTAACCCACTCAGACCCATTTCCCCCAACTAACGCACCTAGTGCCATGTGCAACTTAGCACAACCAATTCACCTGATCCGCACGTCTTTGGATTGGGGGAGGAAACCAGAGCACCATGCAGACATGGAGAAAATGTGCAAACTCCTCACAGACAGTCGCCCAAAGTGGGTCCCTGGCGCAGCAGTGCTAACCACTGAGCCACCATGCCACACAACTTGCATTCATAGAATCCCTACAGTATGGCCTACTGAAACTACACTGTTCCTCTGATGAGCATCCCACCCACCCTATTCCCATAACCCTGTGTTAACCATGGCTAACTCACCTTGCCTGCACATCCCTGGACAATACAGGCCAATCCACATAACCTGCACATCTTTGGACTGAGGGAGGAAACCAGAAATACATGAAGAATGTGCAAATCCACACTGTGACCCAAGGCTGGAATCAAATCCACATCCCTAGAGTTCTGAGGTAGCAACGTTAACCACTGAGCCACGGTGCCACCTAGGCTATTCACATAGTATCTTCACTGTAGACAAGTAACTCAAACATCATCATAGGGCCATAAAGAGACAAGAAACGGGCACTGAGCCAAAAAGAATTAACCAAAACTTCAGGATAAACCAAACTGCTGTAAAAATACAAGGTTTTCATGAAGTTCTTAAAAGAGAAGAAGGAAGTGGAATGGTGGAAGTGGATTTTTCAGGGTATAGAAAGGATCATTTGTTAGCTAACTGCAAAATATTGGTGTAGGACGTAAGAAAAAAACATTGCTGGAGATGTTCTGTCTACATCTGGATTGGTAAGTCTGGAATCTACTGTGTGTACTTCCATTAGGGTGAAAATTGGTGAAATGGCATTGGAACACAACGGTATGATTGAGTACACTACAAGAGGGCAAAAAGAACAACGAGGAAGCAAAACAGAAATTGCTGGAAAATCTCAGCAGGTCTGGCAGCATCTATGGAGAAAAATCAGAGTTAATATTTTGGGTCCAGTGACCACTCCTCAGACCCTTCTGAGGATGAGTCACTGGACCTGAAACATTGACTCTGATTTCTGTCCACAGATTCTGCCAGACCTGTTGTGCTTTTCCAGAATTTTCTGTGTTTGTTTCTGACTTAAAGCATCTGTAGTTCTTTCAGTTTTTATTTAGGAGAAAGAGGAAATTGTCCTAAGATCCCAGTGATGAATAAAGGTAGTGTACATAAGGACAAAGAGTTATAGGGAGGCTTGTTTCAGGTAAAGAGGATGATAGATTTTGAAAGACAGGTGTATCATTAATATGAAATAATGGGTGATTCTAGCAAAGACAAGTGATGTCCATTATGATTCAAGCAGATATGATGGCAAAACTAATTATGCACCAAATAATTTGATGGTGTCTTACTTGGATTTGAATGAATGAATATGGGAAGAGGAAAAATAAGGTTACTTGGAACAAGGGTATTAAAATAAAAATGAGGGACAGATTGAGGGGATTGGTGGATGAATAACATGGACAATGATAGACAGGACAACTAGCAGCTTGAAAATGCAATTATGAGTGAGAGTGCAGGGTGTACACAGGAAAAAGAGGCTTGAAAGGGATTAGTGGGTTGTAGAGACTGGGGAACCACTGGAGTGATCATCAATGGCCTTGTCCTGAATCAACACTAATGCCAGATGAAATGGCAAGGTCAAGGCAATGGCCATGAATATAGGCAGATGAGCATTTACGAAGTGAGAGTTTCAAAGAAGGCAGTGAATTAAAATAAAGAAGAACAAGATGAATTGAAATAAAAATTGAAATCATCAAGGATTAAGCAGTTACAGAAAAGGAAATGAGCGGGATTATCTTGGACAGACATTTTGGATGGGTTTCGGACCAGATGTGTGAACAAGGGTTTTAAAAGAGAGGTGACTACGCAGTGTTATAAAAGAGGAAATGGTACCAGAGTAATACAGCAAGATGTGATTATCTATACTGTACTTGATCTGTCACTCGCTTTCCTTTCGCTGCTTCATCCAAATCAACAGTTCTGCCAGGTTTTGTGTTATCTGCCAATTATCAGTCTGGGTAAAGTCTCCACGATTCTGCATGTGACAAAAAGATGATGTTACAAAGGAAATGCCACAAACATACATGACAGGGAGTGAGAATATCACTGGATAACAATGCACATTGTGGAATGCATCTTTCCTCATGCCTAATCATATACAAAAATCTTGACATTTCTCCAGTTATTTCTCATGTAAAGGGATTTCACTCACTCAGAGAGAATTATTTGCCCCAACATTTGCTCTTCAGATGAATTCCTCCCATACCTCTCAACTTGCAATGTTTGAAGGGAGGGGGAATTCGGTCAGTACAACGGTGCCATTTTCTGAAAGCCCGCTGCACCAGTTGGCTCCTCTTCTCAGTCCCTTGAGAAGCATTAGTCGATATCGTACTAAAATGAATCATTGTCCTATTGATTATGATATTTCCTCATTTGTTTTCAAAATAGGAGTAGCAATGTGTGCTCTGTGCAAATATACTGAACACCTCAGCATGCACAATGGGGAATGAGGAAAGCAAATCTTATTTTCTAATAGAGAGATGTAGTTGGCCCTGAGGCAATTTAAATATAAACACTGATCACAGTGGCTATCGTGAATTGCTGTCCACTGAGCAGAGTTAGCGATATTCAGTTTATGACCATATAGAATTGCTCCTTATTCAGCATGGTAAAGATCAATGATTGTAACTGTGTAGAACAGGATATTCAGCAGGATATTTCTGACTAGCCATAAATGTACAATCTTGCTGCTTAGTGAACAGGTTAAGGGTCGCTGATTGTATCTGCACAGAGTTGCTGATTCAGCAGGGTCAGAGCTGCTCACTGTGTTACTGTACAGAATTGGTTCTTATACAGCAGGGTAAGGGTTACTCACTGTCTAATTGTACTGAGTTGCTGTGTCTTGTAGCTGGTAGATCCTGGGCATTCCAAGGGACGATTAGTTGTATTCTGCACCATTAACCAATATTTGAGCCGCAGGCCAAAACTTGTGTCTTCACCATCATGGAATAATTCCATCATTTCCTGAGGCTACAGCACAGGCTAATTGGAGCTCCCCAGCAATCACAGAGCAAATAGTGATATTCGTCTTGTATCTAGACAAAGTTATCTGCTTGTTGGGTAACACACCCAGACTGCAATAGCTGGGTAAACACATACAATCAAGATATTTTTCATGTTGAACACCAACAATTTATAAATGATTAAAAATCCATTATCAATGCTCTTCTTGGAGCAATGTTGCTGAGTCAAAGAGACTAGTCTATCCTGTGCATGAGCAGCTCCTACTGAGGTAAGTATAGATGTAACAACTGATCTCAGCATCTTCAAGAGTAATAATCTCAGAATTATTCCCAGTGCCATGTGTTATTGAACCTAAGAACAGTAGGATCATGGATGGAGAAATGATGTAGGAGAGAAGGCATCAGATTTCTGAGGATTTGGAACCAGTTCTGGGATAGGTGGGACCTGTACAAGCTGGACAGGTTACATGCTAATAGGATTAGGACTGATATCATCATAGGGAGATTTGCTAATGCTATTGGGGTGATTTAAACGAGGTTATCAGTGAGATGGGAACCTGAGGGCTAAGGAAGTTAAGCTGGTAACTGGAAGCAGAAAAGCTGCATGGGAGAGTAGAAGACAGGAAGAACACAGCTGAGAATTGAGCACATGTAGAAAATGATGTGAAAAGGACACAGTTAAGACCATCTTCCTGAATGGACACAACATTCACAGCAAGATAAATGATCTGAAGACACAAATACAGGTAAATAGTTATCATATGATTTCCATTAAAGAAACCTGGCTGCATGGTGACCAGGACTAGGAAATAAATATTCAAAGGTATTTAATGTTTAGGAATGACAGACAAGAAGGAAAAGGATGACACAGCCAATATGGGATGACATCAATACAATTATAAGGGAGGATCTCCGATCAGAAGAACAATGTGTAGAATCTGTTTACTGGGGGACTAAATTGACATTACCTGAAGTTGTGGTATACTTATGGGGCATGGGATAATTTAGGAGATGGGAGAAGTTTGTTATATGTGCAACAATGCAATCATGGGTGATTCAGTCTGCATATAGAATCACCCATGGTAAACCAACTGAACATGAAAGCTGTGGAGGACATGTTTCTGTTGTGTCTTAGAGATGACCTGTAGGGGCACCAAATGTAATATTTCCAAATTTGCATATGATACAAAGCTAAGGAGGAATATATGATGTGAGCAAGATGTAAAATCTTTTCAGGAGGATTTGGGCAAGATCATGGCAGATGGACCATAGTGTGGATAAACATGTGGCTACCACTTTGGTAGAAATGACAGATGTACAACATATTTCTTAAGTGGTAAAATGTTGATAAGTGTGGATGGACCTTTGTTTCTTTGTCAATAAGTCACTTAAGGCTAACATACAGACGTCACAAGCTATTACGAAGGCTAATGGAATGTTACCCTTTACTACAAGAAGATATGAGTTCAGGAGTAAAGAAGTCTTGCTTTAGTTGTATAGGAGCTTAGATTGAGTCCACCTGGAGTACTGTGTGCAGGTTTGGTCTCCTCACCTCAGGAAAGAAAATATTGCCGAGTAATGTGTAACAAAGATTTACCAGATTCGTTCCTACAGTGGCCGAACTGGCCTATGAAGAAGGATTGGGCAAACTGGGCCTGCATTCTCTAGACTTTCAAAGAATGAGAGATGATTATATTGAAATTTACAAAATACTTATAGGGATAGACAGGGTCAATGCAGGTAAGGTGCTTCTCCTGGCCAGGGGTCTAGAACCAAGTGGGCATAATTCAGGAGTAAGGGGAATGCAATTTAGGACCAAGATGAGGAGAAATTTTTATACTCAGATCGTGGTGAATCCTTAAAATTCTGTACCCCTGAGGACTGTGGGAAGCTTAATCTTTAAATATATTCAAAGTAAGTGTTATTACATTTTTGCTTATCAGTGGCACAGAGGATATGGGGTAGTGTGGTAAAATACATTGAAGAGTTCATAAAGTGTACAAAATGATGGTGCAGGCTTGACAGGTTGAATGGCCTTGTGTTCTTTGAACAGGAAAAGAGGAAATCTGATCAGAATTTGATTTCCTGACCATGATCCCAGGATACCTGCAGGAATATTCAGGTGTTTGGATGTCAGTTATGGACAGGATTGCATTCTGTCTAATTTCTCACTGCTGTAATGGAGGATAGTTAGGCAAATGTACAACCAGAGAGATCTTTTTAATATCTAACCTATACTAATCCCAATGTATTGATAGCAGGGCAACAATCTGCTTTCTGTGTATCCTTTGGACCCTAATAGGCATTGTGAGCTTCTCAATCTAATGTTAGACTTACTCAGTGTTAGTGCACTGAGATAGAAAGTTGAGGATTTAGATGTCATTCCATTAAGTGCACAACATACACTGGCACCTAATTACAGTCCTGAGACATCAATGTGGTATTCAACAGAGGTATTTCTCATTACGTGAGGTGAAACCAATGTTTATCGGCCTGGGTCAGGTGGACGTGAAAGATTCTCTGATGCAATTCACAGGAAATAGAAGGATATACCAATGAGCTAACCAACATCAACCCATTACTAACATCAGGAACATAGATTCATTGGTTATTTCTCTCATTGTTATGGGTAGTACTTGACTTAGAATAAATTGCCTGTTGTGTTTTTCTACTGAACAACAGTGAATACACTTCAAATACATTTCACAAGCAGTAAAGCACTTTGCAATATCCTGTGGGCAGGAAAAGTCTATACAAAATGCAAATACTTCCTTCTTGTTTGAGTCATCCAGTTAATTGTCAGATAATTGTTAATTAGAGGAGAAAACTGGCTATCTGCGGTTGTCCCTTTGCTGCCCTCTGCTCCTTGTCTTACAGACATCCCTTGTTGAAGTTTGAATCAGGATTATCATTAATATCATTGAAAAATACAACAATCTCAATAAGACGTAGGAGCAGAAGTAGGCCAATCAACCAATTGAGTTGCTCCACAATTCAATCAGATTGTAGCTGATTGGATAATCCAATTGTTTAATCACTATTCTTTTAGTTCCAAGTTTATATCAAACATTGATTATTCGGAAACAGTTAAGTAACTAGAGTCATGTGTAAGGTCTATGACAGGAGCCCGGTTGACAGATCTTTGTGTCATTCTGTTATGGTGACATTAAAGGCTTCAATGATCTTCTGAACATCTTGTTTCTGACCCATTTTGACATCATAATAATAATGATATTTTATGTGTGGTTATAGCACCAAAATATGCCCCAAAGTACTTCACACAATAGTAACTGAGCATAACCTAAATGGGGGTGGGGGGGTTCTGGTGGGGCGTGGTATTAAAAGTTCTCCACGTGTTTATACTCCCACACTCTCAGTGGAGTAAAATTGAGACTCTTTACTCTTTACTATCTCCAACTTATTGTTTTCAAGAGCTGCAGAGTAGGTTGCAGAACATGGATGAGTTGACAACTGTGTGAAAAAGCCTAAAAAGGTTGCTAAATGATCATCAGACATCCACACAGTGACTGAGGCAAGAATGGAACTGCCCGAGTATGCTCTACACAATCTGCAGGAACCTTTCTTTCTGACATTGCATTCCTGTAGTGGGAAATGTGCCCACACCTGGTTGAGCACGAAATTCATGAAGAAGATTTTAAAAATAGTTTACACGTTGCTACTCATGGCACATTTCCAGCTGCTATTCCTTGACAGGATTAAAAGGAAGGCATTGCCTTATATGATGCTGAGTGCTGCTGTGATTAATGAGCTGAAAAATGAAGCTGGGCTGTACACGCAGTCAGGATTGTACAATAATCCTCGATAATTTAAGGATGTTCTGCCTTCCTCGATTAGAATTATTGAAGCCATACTCTGCACAAAGGATAAAATCCAGGCACGCCAGTTAAAATTCATCATCTCACAAATTTTGCTTCTTGTTGGAAACATGTCACAGTGCTCCTGGGGCTAAGGGATCGATTTATTTATAATGGCTAAGAACAGGGGATAGGACTCTTTAAACAAGCTGGTGATGTAATTCTCACACCAGGTTGCGTTGGGCAATTTCAAACAGCTCAGCCTTATTAGTTCAAACTTCTTTTATTTACTTAAATGTTACCCACCTAGAACAAGAAAAACACAACTCTGAGTATTGGAATGTGAACCATTCTTCATTGCCAAAGTAAATCATGATAATGAAATAGTTGCAATAATTTTTCAGTATGATAACTGCAAGCAAGAACTTCTGGATCATAATATTCACTTCAGAACCAATGTTTGTCTAACTGTACAGAGGTACCCAATTCAAATAAATAACTCCAGGTAAATAAGGAAGGAATGTCCAATTATTTCCTTTAAGGACTAAAACCATGTAGCATAAGGCCCTGAGTAATTACCTGTAGGATCCCCTCAAAACTAATATTACAAGGGCAAGTTCCAAAGAGGGTCTTTCATATTGATGAAACAAATGAACAAGTAAAAACAACAGTGGGAGAACTTAGGTTAACACCATAGTTGTAGGACGTCCTGGAATAGTTTCATGAGAATATCTCATCTCATTTAAGCATGGAGTGAACCAGTCATTATTTCCATGGCACCCTTGAAATTCCAAGTATATCTGAGTAAGTTTTGAGAAGATTTGTAGCTCTGGTTGAGGTTTTGGATGTAGGTTTGCTCGCTGAGCTGCAAGGTTCATTTCCAGACTTTCCGTTATCTTACTAAGTAACATCTTCATTGGGCCTCGTGATGCAACGCTGAAAATTCCTGCTTTCTATTTATATGTTTGGGTTTCTTTGGGTTGGTGATGTAATTTCCGGTGGTGAGGAAGGACACCACTTCGAACTGGGACAACACATCGATCCTAGGACAAGCCAAACAAAGACATGCACGAGAATTCCTAGAAGCATGGCATTCCAATCGGAACTCTATCAACAAACACATCGAGTTGAACCCCATCTACCACCCCTTGAGAAAAGGAAGAGGAAGTGAGTTCACCACAGGAAATGACATCACCAACCCAAAGAAACTCAAACATATAAATAGAAAGCAGGAATTTTCAGCGTTGCTTTGCATGAGGGCCACTGAAGATGTTACCTTGTAAAGTAATGAAGCGTCTAGAAATAAAACTTGCAGTTCAAAGATCAAACCTACATCCAAGTATATCTTTCAGGTGAGAACAGTCACTGGAGTCTCCAGGATCCATGTTTTTGCACCATGCTTTGTGAGACAGAATGCTGGTTGCATAGCAATATTAAAGTTCTTGAAGCAGTCAACACTGCAACACTTAGTTTTATAGTAATAAGAAGCCCATGCTAAGGGAAGACGTTATCAACTGACATTGGTATCCATAACCTGAAATTCTTGAATTGGAAGCCGTTCTAGGAAGGTTCACTTGCTTGATTTGGCTGAGCAGCTTGTTATCTACTTATTGCAGTTTAACAGAATGGGAGGTGAACTTCTTGAAACAGAAGATTTTGAGGGGTCTTGACAGGGGAAATGCTGAAGACATTTCTTCTTATGGAGGCATCTAGAAAGAAGGAGCGCAGTTCAGAAATAAGGGTCTCCTATTTGGGACTGAGATAAGCAGAAATTTCTTCTTCCAAAGAGTCATTTGTCTTTCAAATTCTCTTTTACAGAGAGCAGTGGGGGTTGGATCATTGAATGAATTCAAGGTTGATTTGGATAGATTTTTGATTAATGAGGACATGAAGCATTTTGAGGTAAAGGAAGTGCTGTTGCGGCCACAACCAGGTCAGCCATTATCTTATTGAGTGTTGAGTAGATGTGGAAGTGAAATAACCTAATAATGCTCCTATTGGTTATCATCGAACCAACCTGGTGAACAGACTTTGGGGACACCAAAGATCAAATGATGAGAGGAGAAAGTGAGGTCTGCAGATGCTGGAGATCAAAGTTGAAACTTTATTGCTGGAACAGCACAGCAGGTCAGGCAGCATCCAGGGAACAGGAGATTCGACGTTTCGGGCACAGGCCCTTCTTCAGGAATGAGCAGAGAGTGTTCAGCAGGAGAAGATAAAAGGTAGGGAGGAGGGACTTGGAGGAGGGGAGTTGGAAATGTGATAGGTGGAAAGAGGTCAAGGTGAGGGTGATAGGTCGGAGTAGGGTGGAGGCGGAGAGGTCAAGAAGAAGACTGCAGGTCAGGAAGGCGGTGCCGGGCTGGAAGGATCCGGCTGAGACAGGGTGGGGGGAGGGGGGATGAAGAAACTGGTGAAGTCCAAGTTCATCCCCTGCGGTTGGAGGGTTCCCAGTCGGAAGATAAGACGCTCCTCCTCCGACCGTCGGGTTGTTGTGGTTTGGCGGTGGATGAGTCCAATGACCTGCATATCCTCGGTGGAGTGGGAGGGGGAGTTGAAATGCTGTGCCACAGGTTGGTTGGGTTGGTTCGTCCGGGTGGCCCAGAGGTGCTCTCTGAATCGCTCCGCAAGTAGGCGGCCTGTCTCCCCAATATAGAGGAGGCCACACCGGCTGCAGCGGATGCAGTAGATGATGTGGGTGGAGGTGCAGGTGAATCTGTGGCGGATATGGAAGTTTCCCTTGGGGCCTTGGAGAGAAGTGAGGGGGGAGGTGTGGGCGCAAGTGTTGCACCTCCTGCGGTTGCAAGGGAAGGTGCCGGGAGTGGTGGTTGGGTCGGTGGGGGGTGTGGATCTGACAAGGGAGTCGCGGAGGGAGTGGTCTCTACGGAAAGCTGATAGGGGAGGGGAGGGAAATATATCCTTGGTGCTGGGGTCTGTTTGGAGGTGGCGGAAGTGACGGCGGAAGTAGCCATGGGCACCCGCATGGGCCCCAGCTATGCCTGCCTCTTCGTAGGGTATGTGGAACAATCCATCTTCCGCAACTACACTGGCCCCACCCCCCATCTTTTTCTTCGCTACATTGATGACTGTATCGGCGCTACCTCGTGCTCCCACGAGGAGGTTGAACAGTTCATCCACTACACCAACGCCTTCCACCCCGACCTCAAATTCACCTGGACAGTCTCGGACTCCTCCCTCCCCTTCCTAGACCTTTCTGTTTCTATCTCAGGCGACCGAATCAACACGGACATCTACTACAAACCTACCGACTCCCACAGCTACCTGGACTACACCTCCTCCCATCCTGCCCCCTGTAAAAACGCCATCCCATTCTCCCAATTCCTTCGTCTCCGCCGCATCTGCTCCCAGGAGGACCAGTTCAAAATACGTACAACACAGATGGCCTCCTTCTTCAAGGACCGCAATTTCCCCCCCGACGTGGTCGACGGTGCCCTCCACCGCATCTCCTCCACTTCCCGCTCCTCCGCCCTTGAGCCCCGCCCCTCCAACCGCCACCAGGACAGAACCCCACTGGTCCTCACCTACCACCCCACCAATCTCCATGTACAGCGCATCATCCGCCGTCACTTCCGCCACCTCCAAACAGACCCCAGCACCAAGGATATATTTCCCTCCCCTCCCCTATCAGCTTTCCGTAGAGACCACTCCCTCCGCGACTCCCTTGTCAGATCCACACCCCCCACCGACCCAACCACCACTCCCGGCACCTTCCCTTGCAACCGCAGGAGGTGCAACACTTGCGCCCACACCTCCCCCCTCACTTCTCTCCAAGGCCCCAAGGGAAACTTCCATATCCGCCACAGATTCACCTGCACCTCCACCCACATCATCTACTGCATCCGCTGCAGCCGGTGTGGCCTCCTCTATATTGGGGAGACAGGCCGCCTACTTGCGGAGCGATTCAGAGAGCACCTCTGGGCCACCCGGACGAACCAACCCAACCAACCTGTAGCACAGCATTTCAACTCCCCCTCCCACTCCACCGAGGATATGCAGGTCATTGGACTCATCCACCGCCAAACCACAACAACCCGACGGTCGGAGGAGGAGCGTCTTATCTTCCGACTGGGAACCCTCCAACCGCAGGGGATGAACTTGGACTTCACCAGTTTCTTCATCCCCCCTCCCCCCACCCTGTCTCAGCCGGATCCTTCCAGCCCGGCACCGCCTTCCTGACCTGCAGTCTTCTTCTTGACCTCTCCGCCTCCACCCTACTCCGACCTATCACCCTCACCTTGACCTCTTTCCACCTATCACATTTCCAACTCCCCTCCTCCAAGTCCCTCCTCCCTACCTTTTATCTTCTCCTGCTGAACACTCTCTGCTCATTCCTGAAGAAGGGCCTGTGCCCGAAACGTCGAATCTCCTGTTCCCTGGATGCTGCCTGACCTGCTGTGCTGTTCCAGCAATAAAGTTTCAACAAATCAAATGATGAGAGTTAAGTGGGTGGTGAGCCTACATTTCCAGACTCTTAGCAGTCATTGTATCATTTCTTCTGGCCACATTTTTGTCAAAAAACAGAAAACAGGCCACAGAACATATTAGCAGAACATTAGCTCATGAACAAAGTTACAAGAAATGTGTTTCAAGGCGTGCATGTAAAGTGCATTGAAAAAAGTATGCTTGAAATTTATTAAAAAGGACCCTGTTAAGCTATATTATACAACTAAATTGCTGATTTAAATGAAGACTTAAATCTATCATTTTTCCACAGGGTTGACAGTGGAGCAGCAACTCGTATGCCTGAGTTTTTTGAATTATCTGCCTCATGAAATGTCAAGAATATCAAGATTCAAGAGACAGTGTGAGCAGTGAGCTCTGGATGGTCTGTATGAGTGAGACAAATCTTGTACAGAAATAGTCAGAGAATGTGAAGGTGTTTGCTAGAATGGATATTACAGAATTCTTAGGGCTCTCTTATAGGTATATGATCCTCCCTGCTTAATGTTCACTTATTCAATGCTAGTACAGATCTAGGGTCCATTCAAGAAATACAGAAAATCTGAAGGAACTGAAAATGTCATGGAAATGAGTTAGAGGGAACAACTTTTTACAGTTCAGAGAACTAGATATAATAACAAGTTAATGGTATTATATGATTTTAACTATTCTAAGTGGGATTAATAAACTGGCAATATTTATGGTCAAGAAGAAGGTGCCTTTTAAAATGCATGCAAACCTGTTTCCCAGATCAGAATGTTGCCAGTGCTTTTTTTAAATATTGTTCTGGGAAATGATGTGAGTCAAATGACTGATGTAAGGGTTTACAGTAAAGCTCCATTAGAAAATAATAAAAGATGCCGTATAATCACAGATAATGGTGCTGAATTTAAAAATTAGGACAACGTTTAGTTCACGACAGGAAGAATGTTCTGTAGGTTAAATGGGTAGCAAAGTTAGTAGAGTGTGCGATGGACCAGCAGTGCAAAACCTTCAACCTTGAAATGGATTAAGTACAATTCAAAAAAGGGAACAAGAGGCATTGGAAAATTATGGTGAATTTGTGGTACAATAAATAAAGTAAGATTAAATTTAGGGATACAGAGAAACTTGGTTTAATTAAGTTAAAACAAATATGAGGACTATTTGTAGAAAATTAATGTGGATATATCACCAGATGAAATGCATCCTAGGCTGTTGTAGTGAATCAGTGAGGAAAGAGCAGAAATTCTGACCATATTATATAATACTACTTCAATATACAAGTTGTGCAAAGGACCGAGGATATAGATGATGGGCTGAGTTTTTCAGAAAATGGCTAAGTGTCAATTTTGGGTGAGTTTCAAGTAGGGTTTCTCTCCATGAAGCCTAGTGAACTTTCTTTATAATTACAAACTCATCTTATTACCTATACACCACAATAAATGGCATCCCACTTATCATATTGGCTGCTCTTGTCATAGATAGAAGCACTTGGCACTGCTGGGGTATTCCGGGATCCATGGTATCAGTGCTATCTTTAAAGCTCAGCTTTCAATCCAATCAATCTCTGGCAGTCCAGAGTTGTATTTAACTGTGCAGATGTGACATGGGAACCAAACATCACATGCTTCTCAGGGCATGTGGGTGGTATGGCTGACAAGTTTTTGTACATGCAAGTGCACATTCTTGCATCTATTGCCAGTTAAGAAGCATCGCCCACAGCTTGACCATCTTTAGCCTCATCCTTTGTCACATCCCATCTCAGTGAATGCTACTCTTCCCCAATGCCCAGTGTAGCCCAACAGCTTCTCCTTGTTCAATATGGGACCATTACATACTGGAAACCCTACTTATGTTCAAAACATTCACACGTAATCTGCAACAATGATAGTGAACATAGCACAGGCAGAAGCTGCATTTGTATCTTAGACCAGACAGGACTGCATGCCTTACACACCAACAAATGTATAGTTAATGAATGATCACTGCATCCAGCTCACACCACCTGGAACTGTTTGTCAGTTGAGTTCTGTCTGGTTTGTTCTGCTTGATGCTGCAATGCTCTAAGGTACAGTAGGTCAGATTACTCCTGCTCAGTGTCTTCACCTCCCTTCTTGGAAGACTGCTTCCTGGGAAGGTTGCACACAATGTAACATTTCCATTTAAGAAGGTTGAGATAGAAAAAATGCTGATTTACCATTAGTTGTGGATAAACATTTAGAACACATGAGTTGAGATCAAATTAGTTATTTATTAGATATTTATTGATTCCTGATATCATCAAAAACAGCCAACTTAGAATCTTAAAGAAATATTGAAGATGCAATGGGTTAGCTCGGGGTCCATTTTTACTCTTGACACACACTCACAATTATGTTGGACTTGTCCATTGGGAGGATGATGTTGACATTTACTGGTGACACAAAAGTACAAAATTTGACAAACAATAGGGAGAATAATGCAGGATTCCAGAAGGACATAGGCAGGCTAGCAGACTGGGCAGACTGGTGTCACTTAAAGTGGAAAAGTGAAATGCTGAATTTTGGGTGGATGATGTTTCAGTAAGTGTAACTGAGACAGAAATGCCACTACATCTTTTAATGAAAGAATAAAATTAACAATTTATTGAAACCATTTGGATTTTCAAGTCATGTTAGTAACTATTCATGTTCTACTATTCAGTTGAATTATTGCTGATCTGTGCCTCAATCCCATTTGACTTCCTTTATTCAATATTCTTGTCCTAATAAAAATCTATCAATCTCAGTGTTGAAAATTTCAGCAAACCCAGTGTCCACAGTCCCTTGTGGAAATAATTCCTAGCCTTTCAGGTTGATGTCCTTCTGTGTTTCCCACCGTTCTATCCCCTGACTCCTCTGATTAGTCTATATCTATGTGCCTGACATACAGACTCCCTGTGACTGATGCATGGGTCTTAACCTCATTCTGTTACCTTTCAATATTTGTTACCATTTTATGACACACCACTTCTTTTCTTGCATGTGTGCACATTTGCCTTACACTTTCTGTTCTTCCCTTCCTGTTCTTGTTAGTATTCATTGTCTTTGTTTTCTCTTATTTTTTTGTCTCTCACATGCTTTTAAAGGTAACTATGAACAATCTTGTGTTTGATTACACATGTGAAGTAAAACTCTAAGCTATTCTTCAAAGGTTTTACCTCACACACATGGATTTCTCTGCAAAAAGATGTTGACCTTTTAAAAACTCACTGTTTCCTGCCCCATCTCCTTGAATAACTTTCACCTTGCCATTAATTTATCCTTGTCTTTCCACCCTGGAGCCATGCCTCCCTTTTTCTCATTTTGATTCACATTCTCCCTTTCCTGTTCATTTGTCTCGTTGTGTCTACATTTTCTGCAGTCTATCACAAAGCCAGAAGAAAGATTAACTCTTTCCTCAGACCCTGAACAGACTCATCTGGCACAGTTAGAGATAAAAACAGACATGGAATTGTCAAGGTGCAAGTAAGGCTGTTCACAATTGCAGAGCACAGCAGCTAATAGGTCTACATCATGAGGAAAGTATGCATAGGCTGAACATCAAAAATATACACACAACATTTGTCACCAGACAAGCAGATGGAAACACATCCCACAAAATCAAAGTACAAGTTCTGTTCACATTTCACTGTCCAGGTACCACAGCTTCTAAGCTGAGGTCAGTCATGATCCTTGTAGAGAGAAGAAACACAGCGTTAATGAACAAATTCTGCAGATATTTCTGTTATCGCCATAGAAATTGCTCAAGTTAAACTTTGAGATCACGACTTAACTTGACAGTTACATTTGATTTTCACATGTGGAGCAAAGAATTTACTTCAAACCATCTTCAGCAATCCAGAAAAGAACCCTCATTAGACAGAATCAAGATCCTGACTAAGTCACTCTTGGATGAAACGTCACCAATTATATGAAGAGAGCTGAAATGAAAATAACTCTTCGCGAGTGTATTTTTGTCCTGCACAGCTGACCTGAAATTCAATTAGGCCAAAAACATTGCAGACCCACCAGGTCGTACCTCTACCTGTGTTCACCTATCACTACCTCACCATTCTGCTACTTTCCCCACCCCTCGTCCTGAAGAAGGGTTATACCCAAAACATTGACTTCTCCACCTCCTGATGTTGCTTGGCTTGCTGGGTTCTTGCGGTGACCTGAAGTTCAATGGCGAGGTGTCTCTTGGTGAAATAATTTGTAAAGCTTCTGCAAAATTGTCCAATATTTAAGCCAAGTTCACTGTGCTGTCTCCCAAGCTGTGCCTACACATTTGCCATTCAGTTGGCCTCACATCTACTTTATCCAGTTATCGTCACTATGACATAGACAACACCCCGTAAGCGTAAGGTTGTGGGTGTGAACATAGCCCCAGTATACTCTAGTATTAAATGCAAAAGGCTCAGAAAGCTTTCTATCAATGTAATCTGGCTCCCTTGTGTGGCCATAAAGCTGTGTGATTAATGATGTCATTTTGGTGGGGACAGACAGAAATTGTAACAAGAGCCATAGACATTCTGGATTCAGTGAGTCAATGGCTCTTTTGACCCATATAGTAACTCATTGTATTTAGATCACTTGGATCCCCAAAGTGAGGAAATCTTTTATAAAAATAAAATAAATCACTTTCACTACTAACAGACCAGTTGCACTATTTCCCCCTGATTTGCAGTTCAAGGAGTAGTTCTGCTTATTAAGCCTTATGATTAGATTCCCTACATTATAGAAACAGCCCCTTTGGCCCAATAAGTCCACACCGACTGTCCAGAGAGGAACCCAAACAGACCAATTCCTCTACCCTATATTTACCCATGACTAATACTATGGGCAATTTAGCATGGCCAATTCACCTGACCTGCACATCTTTGGACTGTGGGAGGAAACTGGAGCACCCGGAGGAAACCTGCACAGACACGAGTCGAATGTGCAAACTCCATACAGACAGGTGCCCGAGGCTGGAATCGAACCCGGGTCCCTGGCACTGTGAGGCAGCAGTGCTAACCACTGAGCCACCGTGCCACCATAAAATAATATCATAGAGTCATAGAGATGTACAGCACGGAAACAGACCCTTCAGTCCAACTCGACCATGCCGACCAGATATCCCAACCCAATCTAGTCCCACCTGCCAGCACCTGGCTCATATCCCTCTAAACCCTTCCTATTCATATACCCATCCAGATACCTCTTAAATGTTGCAATTGTACCAGCCTCCACCACTTCCTCTGGCAGCTCATTCCATACACGCACCACCTTCTGTGTGAAAAAGTTGTCCCTTATATCCCTTTTATATCTTTCTCCTCTCACCCTAAACCTATGCCCTCTAGTTCTGGACTCCCCAGCCCCAGGGAAAAGACTTTGTCTATTTACCCTATCCATGCCCCTCATGTTTTTGTAAACCTCGATGAGGTCACCCCTCAGCCTCCGACGCTCCAGGGAAAACAGCCCCGGCCTGTTCAGCCTCTCCTTATAGGACAAATCGTCCAACCGTGACAACAACCTTGTAAATCTTTTCTGAATCCTTTCATGTTTCACAACATCTTTCCGATAGGAAGGAGACCAGAATTGTATGCAATATTCCAACACTGGCCTAACCAATGTCTTGTACAGCCGAAACATGACCTCCCAACTCCTGTACTCAATACTCTGACCAATAAAGGAAAACATGCCAAACGCCTTCTTCATTATCCTATCTACCTGCGACTCCACTTTCAAGGAGCTATGAACCTGCACTCCAAGGTCTCTTTGTTAAGCAACACTCCCTAGGACCTTACCATTATGTATATACGTCCTGCTAAGATTTGCTTTCCCAAAATGCAGCACCTCACATTTATTTAAATTAAACTCCATCTGCCACTTCTCAGCCCATTGGCCCATCTGATCAAGATCCTGTTGTAATCTGAGGTAACCTTCGCTGTCCACTACACCTCCAACTTTGATGTCATCTACAAACTTACTAACTATACATCTTATGCTCAGATCCAAATCATTTATATAAATGATGAAAAATAGTGGACCCAGCACCAATCCTTGTGGCACTCCACTGGTCACAGGTCTCCAGTCTGAAAAACAACCCTCCACCACCACCCTCTGTCTTTTACCTTTGAGCCAGTTCTGCATCCAAATGGCCAGTTCTCCCTGTGTTCCGTGAGATCTAACCTTACTCACTAGTCTCCCATGGGGAACCTTGTCGAACGCCTTACTGATGTCCATTTAGATCACATTTACCACTATAATTGATCTAAAATGTTAGTTATCACCTCACTGCACCTACGTTAGATGGATACTCTCACAATCAACGTGGCACAAGGGTCAAAATCAAAATTTCCTGTCAACTGGCCTCTAATCATTATTCTGCCACTTGAGTCATAAATTCTGCTTTTACACCACGATGGTTCCTTCAGATAGAATGTAAACAGGTAGAATTGGATCAAAATGGAGATGTTACGTATCAGAGAAAAGTCAGACCAACTTAGCACAATGAGACCATTGCTTTCCCGTGTCTTCCAAGACATTTTAATTAAGATATACAATCAGCAACAATAACTAGTATTTATATAACATCTGTAATCACAGAAGAATTTCAGTGCAGTCAAAGGCCATTCAGACAATTGCATCTGTACCAGCTCTTCAAATGATTAGCATTACCTACTGCCAGTTTCCTATACTTTTCTCCATACCCTTATACATCATTTATCTGAAATAATAATCCAATACCATCTTGAATGCTTCAATTGAACGTGCCTCCAACACACATCCAAACAGTTCATTCTAGTCCCTAACCACCTGCTGGGTGAAAAAGTCTTTTCTTGCAACACATTTGGTTCTTTTGCAAATTGCTTTAAATCAGTGCCTGTTTCTTGATCCTTTGACAAACAGATGCATAAAGTTGATGATTAATGTAGTAAAATATCCCAGGGTGCTTCATTATCAAGCAAATATTGACACTGTGATATAAAAGGAGATTACAGTAGATAAACATATGCTTGGTGAAAGTGGTAGGTTTCTGCAGTACCTTAAAGGAGGATAGAGAGGTAGAGAGGCAGAGAGATTTGAAGTGGGAATTCCCAAGTTTAGAGCATTGGTAGCTGAAGCCACAGATGCCAATGGTGAACCAAGTAAAATAGGGATTGCAGATATCTCGGAGCATTATACAACTGGAGGAAACCACAGAGATATGATAATCCCTGGATTTGGAAGCAAAAAGTTTCAAAATTCTTCAGCATAGTTTCAAATTTTGAGCTAAGTTTCTGCTTTTTCTTTAATGCTTTCTCCTCTTCTCCTGATCTTTGTTGCATCTTGTTGGGTGATAGCTTTGGACAATCAGTCACTAATACACGCCTTTGAATCTTTGCGTGTGAACCCAGATCTATTCGTGGGCTATTGTACCACACAGGGTGTGAAATAATTTACTGACTTTGTCATCGCTGATAGCCATACATGCATTCTGCAGCAGAAACACTGAAGAGAGATCAGGATTGGGATTCCAAATCAGAAATACTCAGTGGCACAATTGGGAAATTGGGCACAAATTGTGCTTGAAATTGCACCAGTTTGTTTACAGTTCAAGTTTCCACTCAAATTAATTTGCGTAATCACAAACATAAGAATGTCCATGATCCACCACACAGTATAGAAAATAATTGTCTTTTATTTTGCATAAAAACAAATTGATATATTTAAAATTGGTAGTCTCATGCAGTTCTATGAATACAGTTGATCCTGGGTATGTGACAGAAGAGAATTAAATTAATCATAAGTATCTGTAAGTAATCGCATTTTAAATCACTAGAATTGGTGAAAAGAATTGTCTTAAACCTTTTGCTCATATGTTAGTTCCTTAGGCGTATACTTGTCATGGTTTTCGTTAATAAACAGGGTTTTTTTTATTAAGTATAACCTTTTAAAATGTAACTGTTGGTGCCGGCATGGCTAAGAAATGAATTTAATTTAAAGGGTCTCCCTCACGACTGTAAACAGACACAATCAATGGAAGCTCGCCAATCTCATTAGTTCACTGTGGCGATGCGGACAGTGTTGAGGGTAGCTCTGGCTTTTTGGGCAATATCATCTTTAAACCCCAGTGTTAAAGGTTGCAGAAACTCAATTCATAATTAACATAATTTATGCTCAGGTTTCTGCAATCTGTCTGCTATTAAGGCAATCTCAAAACTAAGTGAAAACTCTAGCCCGCTGTCGTATAATGTTCACATTGTAAGGCCAGACTAAGATTAGCTAACATAACACAGCAGCGTAGACTCTTCCTACTCCGTCTTACTAAGTGCTGCAGTAGACAATTCCAAGGAAGGGGAGCATTAGGAGCACTGAGATTATAATACTGTGCAATGTTAACAAAACATTCCTTTCATTTTGACTGCGATTCAGTAGCTGCTGTTATGGTGCATATGGATCTGCCTGGTTGAAGGGGGAGGGGCGAAATTTATTGAAGTGTTTATGGAGCAAGACAGGAGGGCCTGTGTTTTAATACCACTTTATTGTATAATATGAAACATATTTATGTCACATCTGCTGGCCTAGTCTGGTCTGGATTCACTTTCAATGAGGGAATTACCATAAGACTTCAACCAGGTGAAATAACTACACGAGGACTGCCTGGATGGCATTACAGATTGTTTTCTTTGCTGCTCAAAGTCAGCATGAAACCCAAGTAAAAACGGAAGCAGTAAGCTGCTGAAGAATGTGGCCTACATTGAGCAGCCAATGCCTGCTAGGCACAGCAGTCTGGCCAGTGATTATCGAACTAGGTACAGGGCATTCGGTCCACTTGTCATAGAGGAATTGAAAAGGGGGAAAAAAGCAGCTGTTGAAGTATTTCACAACACTATCAATATTTTTTTAAAATCTTATCGAATCGCAGCTGATTAAGCCTCAAGTGTAAGAGAACCACACACTTATATAGCAACACAAAAACACCTTTTTGTGTACAGTGCCCTACTCTGAGATGCAAACACAGCACCACTTCACATCCAGCAAGATCTCATCGACAGAATAATCAGTTAATTTGTTTTTGCTGGAGTTAGTTTAGATAGGAATGTTGATCACAACATCAAGACATTTTCCGTGGAGTTCCTTCAAACAGAACAATTGCTTCTTCCGTGTTCATGGACAAGTAGACAGGAGCTTCATTTTAAGCAAAGACTGCCCTCTAACATTACAGCCCTGAAGATTCGATCTGGACTGTCTATGCAAATGCTGCATTTAACTTTGAATGCTGAGCCAAAAAAACTCTGATTTGTTTAATGAAACAAAGAACTGTGGATGTCGGAGATCTGAAAGATAAACAGAAATTGCTGGTGAAAATCAGTAGGTCTAGCAGCATCTGTGAGGAGAAAACACAATTAACATTTCATGTCCAGTGACTCTTCATCAGAACTGGTGGTTCATTTGTGCTGTCAGATGAAATGGCATCAATTAAAGAAAGTACAAGGAAATAAATATGCATTGACTTAGTAAAATTCATATATTTTAAGAGACTTCAGTACAGTAAATCAGAACAGTAAAACATTTTTAAAGCACATTTTTAAAGTTATTTTTTACAAAAACACAGGAGACCGTATTCAGTGCCAAAAACAGCAGTGAGATAAATGATCAAAGCGTATACATAATTTACACATGGTTGGTTGAAGGGTGAATGTTGCCAGGATACTTGGAGCCATCCATGCCCAGCTTCAAAATGTACCATCAAATATTTGACGTTTCTGGGACAATCGGAGATTACTTAATAACAGAAGGATAACTTCTAGCAATGCGCAGCACCTTGAGAATCACATGGATAACTCAGCATAAGTCCATTCGAGCAAGACTAGAGCAATCAACCTTTTGACTAAGAGACAGAAGAACCTGAGTCAGCATTTGAGCTCAATAGTCAACAATATAAAAAAAACTGAACTTCACCCAAATCAACCTGCCTTCAAACCACTGATACAAGAGTAGACCAGTATTACCTCGACATGTTCCATGTGAATTGTAGAAAACATTATAAAATAAGTATTAGATCTTTTAAAGCTGTCTTTCCATCGAGAGGTTATATTGAATGCGTTCAGTTTGAGATTCCGAGCCCCTGTTACAGGTGTTGTCAATTTTGAAAACAGTTGAGATCTTGTCCCATCAGTGTTCTGAGCACTTAAAAATTCAAAATGAATCCCTCCGATTAACCAAGCAGTTTACTAGGAAAACAGAATTGAAGTTAAATAAATGTCAACACTGTAAATTCACATGTGCTGATACAGGAAGAGATAAAAAGGCGAGAATATGTTTTGAAATTGACTTGAACTGTAAACACTGTAGTTCATTTTCTAAATTAGTGTATCCAGCCCTCCTCTGTATGCCTGCTTCATTTAGTCATAAGTATTGCTTTTCTCATGTTTTGATCTCACAGGCAGATTTAGCTCATTGTCCTGCACCCCCTTAAAGTTGAGGTTGAAGAAAGCTCAAAAATGGGTAATTTGTGCTGCTTTTTTGAGTGACAATGTTTCAGAAAAAGATGTTGTTGAGATGAGGACCAAATCAGCTGGAAAATTTGCTATCGATAATATGATGCAGTTTGGGATGGGATGGGTCAGAAGATGACTGAAAGCTTGCTCAAAGATGTAGGTTTTCAGAATTTTCTGAAAGAAAGGTATGGGGCAAAGATGAAGAAAGGTTTGGGGGATGGGGGGGGAAAGGAACTTAGACAGCTGAAGGCATTGCCATAGATAGTCATGCAATCAGCATCAAGAATGTTGCGTAAATTACATATATACCTTGGTCATTCAACTCACTACTGTGTTTTGGGATGAATGCTTGTACTGGCTCTTGGGTTTTTAATAGAAGAAATAGGAGCAGGAGTAGACCATCTGACCCCTCAAGCCTGCTCTGCCATTCAATAAGATCATGGCTGATCTCTTTGTGAACTCAATTGCACTTACCCGCCCGCTCACCGGAAACCTTAATTTGTTTACTGTTCAAAAATCTATCTATTTTTGCCTTAAAAACATTGATGACGTGGAGGTGCCAGTGTTGGACTGGGGTGGACAAAGTCAGAAGTCACAAGACAAACAGATTATAGTCAAACAGGTTTATTTGAAATCACAAAGGAACAGCAATCTGAAAGCTTGGGATTTCAAATAAATCTGCTGGACTATAACCTGGTGTCATGTGACCTCTGACTTTAAAACATTCAACGGGGTAGCCTTAAATGCTTCACTGGGCAAGGAATCCTACAGATTCACAACCCTTTGGGTGAAGAAGTTCTTCCCCAATTCAGTCCTAAATCTGTTTCCCCTTATTTTGAGGCTATGCCCCCTAGTTCTAGTTTCACCCATCAGTGGAAAAAACCTCCCTGCTTCTACCTTATCTATTTCCTTAATAATTTTATGTGTTTAATAAGCCGCTTATTCTTCTAAATTCCAATAAGTATAATCCCAGTCTACTCAATCTCTCCTCAAAAGCCAACTCTCTCAACTCTGGAATCAACCAGGTGATCCTCCTCTTCACCCCATCCAATGCCAGTACATCCTTTCTCAAGTAAGGAGACCAAGTATTTCACTGTTGTGAATCTCTTCGAGAATGTGAAAAGTGCAATGTTGATTTTTTTTCATTATTCTTTCTTGATTGATGGCATTTCACTTGACAGCAGTGAACGAACCACCAATAGAAACCTCCCAGCCCCTAACTAAGGTGGACACTGGTGAGGAAGTTCAAAGCGTCATGTGAGGTTGGCAGTAGGGAGCTTCCTGGCATGGAGGGCCAGAAGTCTCATTTTCCAACCAAGCATTGAGCATCGAGTTGGGATTCTCACTGAGTGTTGAGAGGCCTATTTGCAGGCATCAGCCCAGATTACCATCCTTACTGCATTTTGCCTCATTGGTATGTGGTTTTCTAAATCTCTCAACTGCCAGCTATAAACTAAATGGTGACAATTTCAGACACAAAAGTCATATCAATACCTGGCCACTCCAGCATGATGTTGCTCTTCTGTGCATCCATCATGGACACCAAGCCCCAGTGTCTCAGAGTAATTTCCATGGGTAATGGTCACATGCATACCCCAAACCATCCAATCTATGAGGTCCCTGTAGGTAAAGAAGAGATGCCAATTTGCCTCAACCTTATATATCTGGGGCAATTAACAGGACCATGCCTGGCTACTGTGCACTCCAGTTCTTGACTGGGTGCACAGCTGGGTTTTAAAGATGGCAGCAATGCCAGCAGTAGACATTACTTACGCCCATGACAAGTTGAAAAATAGGATAAGTGGAGGCACCACAGGCATACTGGGGAGATGGGTATTGTGCCAAGTTTGGGACGACAGTTCGAGAAACCCTCCATAAAACAGTACTGAACTGTTTTTCTGGTAACATTCAGCCCACCAGGAATCAGGAGGAAGAGGGGATTATGTGACTACTTAGTACTGGAGGAAGTGACATAATTCATACAGAATGGAATCTGAGTTGTCACAAACTCCACTTGAAGTTGTTTACAAGAAAATTAATCAAATAGCAAAGTTTATCTGATTTTAAGTTAAAGGAGCTATTTAAACTAAAGGATTTGGTCTCTGCACTAAAAGTCATAAACCCAAAGATCTGAAAACAGAAAACTTTATCTCTCAAACAGATCGTTGTTCATTGCCACAACTGTTACTTCTGTCAGGAAACATCCAAGAAGCCTTCATCACAGGGGTTCAAGTGAACCCTGTGACACCACTTGTAAGTAACCCCCACTGTCCAGAGAAAAGCTAACAAGGCAAGGAAAGAGCATGTGTGAACACAGGTAGAAAGAGAATCCCAAGAATCAGCTGGTCTCAGTGGAAGCAGCTGTCTGTCTGAGCAGCACAGGAAATTACGAGTGGGAAAGCCAGTACAGGAAAACAAATATAACACAATGTGAACCAGTGGAAAGGAGAAAGCAGAGATAAATATAATGGCAAAGAAAGTTTGGAGAGAAATTCCAGAATGCGTGCACAGGAGAAGCATAAAATACAATTGCAACAAAAGCATAACTGGGACAGGAACACAGCAGGAAATACTGCTTGAGAGAGCCTGCGTGAAGGAAGCAAAGCAAAGATTCCCGTGTTCCAGAGACCTTCATTGCTGAGTACAACTTTGATGCAGGAAGCCATGGAGAGGGGGTGGGGGTTGGGTGGGGAAACAACCATTGCAGAGAGCCCTGAATGTCCGGGTATAGAATATACAAAGAATGAAGTGAGAATAAGGAAGGCCCTTCAGTCCCAGGAAACGGCTACAAAGGCAGAATGGAAAATTGGTTTACAAAGAGAAGAAAGGGAGAATAAACAAAGATATGAGAAACAGTAGAGGAAGCATAAAATTGCAAAGAAATGTTGATAGGTTAAGTGAATGGCCAAAACTGTGACAAATGGATTTCAACATACACAAATGCCAGGTCACCCACTTTGGAGCCTAAAAAAAATCAAAGACAGTACTTTCTAAATGGTGGACATTAAGACACAATGGAGATTCAAGGAAACTCGGGTGGGGGTGGGGGCTGGGGTTGCATGCAGGATACTTGGATAATTAAAATGTCATGAGCAGGAACATAAAGTATTAAAAATCGGACATTTAATTCTCGAGGAATAGTATTCAAGTGAATAGAAGTTAAGCCATAGCTATATAAAGAGCTCATATGATCTCTGGAAAACTGCCAGCAGTTCTGGACAATCCACTTTCGGAAGGATACATTGGTTTTGGAGGTGAGGGGTACCAGAACTATGGTTTAATCACAATGGTTGAATTACAAAGAGATATTACACAATCTATGGTTATATTCCTTTGAATTGATAAGATCAAGGGGTGACTTGATCAAAAGCTTCAAGATATCAATGGGAATAAATGAGGGAGATACAAAGAAAGTATTTCCACAGAGTGAGGAATTGAGGACTAAAAGGCATCATCTAAAAGTTAGATCCAATCATTTTCAAAGTGAAATTAGAAGACACTTATGGAGTTGCACTTTGATTTCTCTCCATAGATGCTGCCAGACGTGCTGGGGTTTTTCCAGCAATTTCTGTTTTGGTGCCTGATTTCCAGCATCTGCAGTTATAGAGTCTTCAAGTCAAAGAGAAGTACAGCATGGAAACCGACCCTTCGGTCCAAAGCGTCATGCCAACCAGATATCCCAAACCAATCTAATCCCATTTGCCAGTACCTGGCCCATATTCAACCTCTATCTATAGCTCAAATCCTCTAACACTGGCAACATTCTTGTAAATCTTTTCTGAATCGTTTCAAGTTTCACAACATCTTTCCGATAGGAAGGAGACCAGAATTGCATGCAATATTCCAACAGTGGCCTAACCAATGTCCTGTACAGCCGCAACATGACCTCCCAACTCCTGTACGCAATATTCTGACCAATAAAGGAAAGCATACCAAACGCCTTCTTCACTATCCTATCTACCTGAGACTCCACTTTCAAGGAACTATGAACCTACACTCCAAGGTCTCTTTGTTCAGCAACACTCCTTCGGACCTTACCATTAAGTGTATACGTCCTGCTAAGATTTGCTTTCCCAAAATGCAGCACCTCGCATTTATCTAAATTAAACTCCATCTGCCACTTCTCAGCCCACTGGCCCATCTGATCAAGATCCCGTTGTAATCTGAGGTAACCTTCTTCACTGTCCACTACACCTCCAATTTTGGTGTCATCTGCAAACTTACTAACTATATCTCTTATGCTCACATCCAAATCATTTATATAAATCACGAAAATTAGTGGACCCAGCACCGATCCTTATGGCACTCCACTGATCACAGACCTCCGGTCTGAAAAACTACCCTCCACCACCTATCTCTATCTTCTACCTTTGAGCCAGTTCTGCATCCAATTGGCTAGTTCTCACTGTATTCCATGAGATCTAACCTTGCTAATCAGTCTCCCATGTGGAACCTTGTTGAATGCCTTATTGAAGTCCATGTAGCTCACGTTCACCACTCTGTCCTCATCAATCCTCTTTGTTACTTCTTCAAAATCTCAAACAGGTTAGTGAGACATGATTTCCCACGCACAAAGCCATGTTGACTATCCCTAATCAGTCCTTGCCTTTCCAAATACAAGCACATCCTGCCCTTCAGAATTCCTTCCAACAACTTGCCCACAACCAACGTCAGGCTCACTGGTCTATAGTTTCCTGGCTTGTCCTTACGACCTCTCTTAAATATTGGAACCAGGTTAGCCAATGTCCAGTCTTCCGGCACCTCACCTGTGACTATCAATGATACAAATATCTCAGCAAGAGGCCCAACAATCACTTTCCTTGCTTCCCACAGAGTTCTAGGGTACACCTGATCCGGTTTTGGGGATTTATCCACTTTTAAACATTTCAAGACATCCAGCACATCCTGCTCTGTAATATGGATATTTTTCATCTATTTCCCTACATTCTATATCATCCATGTCCTTTTCCACAGTAAACACTGATGCAAACTATTCATTTAGTATCTCCCCCATCTCCTGCGGCTCCACACAAAGGCTGCCTTGCTCATCTTTGGGAGGCCCCATTCTTGAGGAGAAAGTGAGGACTGCAGATGCTGGAGATCAGAGCTGAAAATGTGTTGCTGGAAAAGCGCAGCAGGTCAGACAGCATCCAAGGAGCAGGAGAATCGACGTTTCGGGCATGAGCCCTTCTTCAGGAATGAGGAGAGTGTGCCAAGCAGGCTAAGATAAAAGGTAGGGAGGAGGGACTTGGGGGAGGGGCGTTGGAAATGCGATAGGTGGAAGGAGATTAAGGTGAGGGTGATAGGCCGGAGTGGGTGTAGGGGCGGAAAGGTCAGGAAGAAGATTACAGGTTAGGAAGGTGGTGCTGAGTTTGAGGGTTGGGACTGAGACAAGGTGGGGGGAGGGGAAATGAGGAAACTGGAGAAATCTGAGTTCATCCAACCACAAGGATGCTGCCTGACCTGCTGCGCTTTTGCAGCATCATATTTTCAGGCCCCATTCTCTCTCTAGTTACCCTTTTGTCCTTAACGTATTTGTAAAAACCCTTTGATTCTCCTTAACTCTATTTGCCATAGCGATCTCATGTCCCCTTTTTGCCTTCCTGATTTCCCTCTGAAGTATACTCCTACTGCCTTTATACTCTTCTATGGAGTCATTCAATCTATTCTGTATCTACCTGACATATTCTTCTTTTTATTCACCAAACCCTCAATTTCTTTAGTTGTCCAGCATCCCTATAGCTACCAGCCTTTCCTTTCACCCTAACAGGAATATACTGTCTCTGAACACTTATTATCACATTTCTGAAGGTTTCCCATTTTCCAGCCATCCATTAAGCTGCAAATATCTGCCCCCAATCAGCTTTTGAATGTTCTTGCCTAATACCATCAAAATTAGCCTTCTCCAATTTAGAACTTCAACTTTTAGATCTGGTCTATCCTTGTCCATCACTATTTTAAAACTAATGGTCACTAGCCCCAAAGTGCTCCCCCACTGACACCTCAGTCACCTGCCCTGCCTTATTTCCCAACAGTAGGTCAAGGTTTGCACATTCTCTCATAGGTACATCCACATACTGAATCAGAAAATGTTCTTGTACATGCTTAACAAATTCCTCTCCATCTAAACCCTTTACTCTATGGTAGTCCCAGTCTATGTTTGGAAAGTTAAAATCCCCTACCATAACCATCCTAATATTCTAATAGATAACTGAGATTTCCTTACAAATTTGTTTCTCAATTTCCTGTTGGCTATTAGGGGATGTATAATACAATCCCAGTTAGGTGATCATCCCTTTCTTATTTCTCAGTTCTACCCAAATAACGTCCCTGGATGTATTTCCGGGAATATCCTCCCTCAGTACAGTATAGTGCTATCCCTTATCAAAAATGCCACTCCCCCTCCCCTCTTGCCTCCCTTTCTGTCTGCCCTATAGCATTTGTGTCCTGGAACATTAAGCTGCCAGTCCTGTCCATCCCTGAGCCACATCTCTATAATTGCTATGATATCCCAGTCCCATGTTCCTAACCATAACCTGAGTTCATCTGCCTTACCTGTTAGGCCTCTTGCATTGATATAAATGCAGTTTAATTTATCAGTCCTACCCTGTTCTCTGCTTTGTCCCTACCTGCCCTGACTGACTCGCTTATTTTCTCAACTGTACCAGTGTCAGATTGATCTCTTTCCTCACTATTTCCCTGGGTCCCACCCCCCAGCTTACTAGTTTAAATCCTCCTGAGCAACTCTAGCAAATCTCCCTGCCTGTACATTAGTTTTCTATGAATTCAGGTGCAATCCGTCCTTCTTGTACAGGTCACTTCTCCCCCAAAACAGCTTCCAATGATCCAAAAATGTGAATCCTTCTCCCATACACCAGCTCCTCAGCCATGCATTCATCTGCTCTATCCTCCTATTCCTACCCTCACTAGCCCGTAGCACCAGGAGTAATCCAGATATTACTACTCTCAAGAATCTCCTTCTTAAATTCCTGCCTAACTCTCTATACTCTCCCTTCAGAATCTCATCCTTTTCCCTTTCTATGTCATTGATTCCAATGTGTACAATGACCTCCTGCTGGACCCTCATCCCCCTGAGAACATTCTGCACCCTCCCTGAGACATCCTAGATCCCAGGAGGCAGAATACCATTCTGACTTTTCGCTGCTGGCCACAAAAATGTCTGTCTGTGCCTCGGACTAGAGAGACCCCAACACAATCAATCAATCTCTTGGAATGCAACGTACCCCTCATTGAATTGGAGCCAGTCTCAATCCCAGAAACTTGGCTGTTTGTGCTACGTTCCCCTGAGAATCCATCACACCCTACATTTTCCAAAACAGCATACTTGTTTGAAATGGGGATAGCCACAGAAGACTCCCACACTAACTGCCTACTTCTCTTACCTTTCCCATCTATTTGACTGTGTCTGTGGCTTTTCTTCCTTCCTGTAACTGCCTTCCATCACACCCCTTGCTCTTGTAAATTCCTCATTGTCGCTCCAACCAATTTGATAGGATTCGCAACCAACAGCATTTATTACAAATATAATCCTCAGTAACACGTAAACTATCCCTGAACTTCCACATCTAACAAGAGCATATCATTCTACTAAAGGCCATTTTTGCTTCTTCCAATCTCAGACCCAGAAAATATTACTGTCTTATTCCTGTACATAACACTGCTCCAGGCTAATTTACTACTTATGACATATTTTTAAGTTTAATCAAGAGACAGATCTCTATAAAACATATAATCAAGAAAGAACCCACTCTATGCACTACTGCAGACTTACAGCAAGGCTACAAGGCCATAGTTAAAATTATTCACTTATCTGTTTCTGTGCTGTGACCTCTCCCAAACAGGTTCCTCCAAGATCAGTTGTGAATTTCACTGTTTGTTCATTTTCCCAGATGCACTCCGGTGTCCAGCAATACATGAATTCAAACAGCAAAGGCAGTAACTCTGCAGGTTCACTGCTCTGTCAATTAGCAGTGTGTTTTTTTTTCTCTCTCTCCCCTACACAGATGATGTGCTGCCTTTGTCTGTTCCTCTCCCTTTTAAAAGTGCCGTTGTTCTTTCAGTTTTTTTACACAGTCTGTCCAATCTCTCGTCATAACTAAAACTCTCCAGCCCAGGCCACATCTTAGTAAATCTTCTCTGCCCCTCCAGTGTAATCACTTTCCTCCTGTACTGTAGTTGACTCATAACTATCAACTGAAATGCCTCAGCAAGTCACATGGGGAATAAGTATTGGCCTTGCCAGTGATGCCACATCCCATGAAAGAATAAAACAAGACTGCAGGTTTACAGTCACACAGAGAGAGATAAAAACTCTGAATGTAGTTGGATGATATGATAAGGGGATTATAAGCACTTATAAAAGGACAAGGCTGATGCACTGTATTATTGATCTTTTTTGTAACTTCATTTTGTGAGCGCACACACACCCATATAATCTTTACTGCAATGAACAGTGAGCTTAAGCATTCTAATGCTTAATATACAAACCTGATGAGTAATGCCAAAGAGTAACCTTTCCAGGGTTATACCTGTTTATTCTCTGGCATCACAACTTGTCCCAAGGTTATTTCTTCATATTTACACATTTTGAAAGAAGGAGTAAGACACGAGGAGACCAAAATGCTAAGAGAGCCATGTTCCAATAAACTTGCAGACAACAGGTTACCTGGGAAAAGAAGCAAATCAGTGCACTTAAACTGAAATGAACTTATAATCTCTGCATTATCCAGTCAGCCGTAATGGCAGATAGCTGCCTCTCACCTCTGGGACAAACTCAGGTCAATGGAATGAGCGTCCCCTCTGTCTGCTGGATGTAACAGTCCTATATGAGGTATGGTTGGACTGCCTGAATCCTAATGGGCATGGATCTGCAGGGAAACTACTCGTAGTACAGTACTAATTGACAATCTCACTCAGAGTTGATGTGGGACATGGAATTAATGCCATTCCATGGTGAAATATGGGGCATTCTTCTGAAATTTGGGTTGATGCTCATTCATAAAGCACAGTGGAGGGACATCAAACTTGTGTTTCATTTGACCTAGGTGTGTGTAGTGGTACAATGCATAGAGAGAACCTTATTCTATCTAACTTATATTCTGCATCTATTGATAATTCCATAACATGCACATAGTTTTATCAAGCCCTATACCGTTCAAGATACTCAGCAGGTCAAGCACCATATGCAGAGAGAGAAACTGACTTGACATTTCAGGTCAATAACATTTCACCCCAATTCTGATGATAAGTTGATGATCTGAAGTGCTCACTCCATTTCTCTCTCCATAGATGCTACCTCACCCGCTAAGTATTTGTGGCAATTTTGTTTTTACATTACAATTTTCAGCATCTACAGTATTTTGCTTTTGTCTCCTCTCTTGCTTTTAATTGTAGCAGAATCTCAGAGTTTCATCCTGATAATTTTGGCCCTGAGAAATTTACTTAGTCTGTTCATGGAACTATTAAATTATCTAGTACATTCAGAGGATGATCCACGCTATTAAGTGTTTAAATTATGCATTATTTATTTCTCAAAGTGGACAAGAAAAAACATGTGCATGTTCATTGTTCATGTTAACTGTCATTTATTCTGGTGTTAAAACATTTTTAAAAATTAATTCATTGGAGGAGGGCACCGTTGGCTAGGCTAGCATTTATTGACCATTCTTAATTATCCCAGAAAAGATGATGGTGAGCCACAGTTATGAACCACTGAGGTCTACATGATGTCTTTTTAAAAAGGCGGTTCCAGGATTTTGACCCAGCAGCAGTGAATGAGCAGGGATTAAGGGATGTCAGCATTCAGTGTAACTAAGCAGCAAACTAGCTGCAAGCTTACAATTCTCTGGGTCCAGATAGATTCATCTTAGGGTCTTAAAAAGGATGAACATGGAGGTAGTAGATGTGTTGTTAAAATTCCCTTGGTTCTGGGAAGGTTTCAATGGCCTGGAACATAGCAAATATAGCCCCAATTCAATAAAGGAGAAAAGCAGAAAGCAGAAACCAAAGGTCAGTTAAGCTTGACACCTATTGTGGGGAAGGTATCAGAACCAATCATTAAGGTGATTATAACCAAACACTTGGAAAAACTCAAAGTATCAGAAAAAAAAGTCAGTGTAATTTTTTGTCAGGGAAATCATGTTTAACCAATTCATTGAAGTTCTTTGAAGAATAATATGCACTGTGGATGAAGGAGAACATCTGGTGGTAGTGTATTTGGATTTCCAGAAGGCACTTTGACAAGGTATCTCATAAAAGGTTATTGAGTAAAGTAGAAGCTTGTGATATTAAGGGTAAAATCTCAGCATGAATAAAAACTTGCCCGGCTGGCAGAAAGCAAGTGTGTGCATAAACAAACAACAGAAATTACTCAAGAAACACAGCAGGTCTGGCAGCATCAGTGGAGAGAAAAGACGAGTTAAATTTCAAGTTCAGTGATCCTTCTTCAGTGATCCATCCAAGGGACAAGAGAATCAATGTTTCGGGCATAAGCATTCCTGATGAAGGGCTTATGCCCGAAGCGTCAATTCTCCTGCTCCTCGGATGCTGCCTGACCTGCTGTGCTTTTCCAGCACCACACACTCAACTCACATCTCCAGCATCTGCAGTCCTCACTTTCTCCAAAGAGAGGTAACATCTCAGTGTCTTCATATAAGTGGCAGACTCTTATTTAGTTCTCACCTTTTCCCTAGCCATGTCCCCTCATCTTCTCAATTTACCTTGATTGCACCATTATTCTTCACAATCTGGTGATGGCTAATTTAAAAGTTATGCCTCTACACCTATGTTTCTTAGTTAAGCAACAAAAAAAAGGGAGATTTCAATCTTCAGCAGGAGAGATAGTCTTATTATGGCTAAAGGCAAGTTATACATTTAGCAGAGTTGACTGCACTCCTGTGTGCAATAATACCCAGTAGAATTTAATGCAGCATTTCAAAATGCTGAAGGACCGATACAGTCTGCAGTATGGACACAGAGTATGTTTTGAATCAGTCTAGAATTCCATGGTTAATAGGTTATAGATTTAAAAGGAATCAACTGTATTACAGACCACATGTGTAAAAATTGGATATAATGGTTCAGTTACAGCATTTCATAAAATAGACATTATCGGAACTGCAGGGGATGATTAACCCTTTAAACACACATCTGGGAGTTTTCAGAGAAAAGTCAACATTAAACCAGGATTAAGGTTAATCTTTGGTTTCCCACTGGGATACTTTAATAACAGGGAAATGGGAGGCAAAGTGCATTATCACACTGTGCTCGTTCATCTTCAAGGGCCTCACTTTCAAATCCAGCAAAGAAAGGAGATAGAAAAGTATATAGAGAATTGTGTGCACATACTGAGGATTGTAAAGGAAGAGATGGATGGAGTAATGCAAACAGAGATTGAGAAATAAATGTTGAGAAAGAGAGTGAGGCAGACAGACAAGTGCAGGGAAAAAGAATGAGAGGTGAAATGTATCAAAAGATAGAAAGAGATCATTGGAGAGTTCAGAATAAAAGATTTAGTAAGGAAAAGACATATGCATTGGGAAATTGCTGCGAAGATAGAGAGATTTGTAATATTTTCCCAGCTGACCACATCTGGCACCTTCTGACACCTCTAGCAGTACGTGATAATGGGTAAGGATTGTTTGCGATAGCTCACTGCCAACAGTCGTCATTTGCTTTGTTTTGGACTTATCTGTTGATTAGTTGTCAAGGATGTTTATGAACAGTCGCTGCTCTTAGATAACAAAATGAAAACAGTATTCATAATGATGTTTGGTCGGGTATAACTACTCAGGTATAATTACTTAAGGAACTTGGGGAGATACATCTTTTCCTTCTGAAAGCTGTTGTAAACTTCCTTGTCTTCACCCACAGACTTTGTGACATTGGTAGAATGCGCTGAGCCAATGTAACAGTAACATTTGTCTTGCTCAGGCAGAACCTGTGATCAGAGAAACAGATTGATGGCGTGGATTTTCATTCCTGAGGTGGTTAGTCAGAGCCAGGAAATACCTTGGGAAGCTTGGGAAAAAATGCTGTGAATGGCAGGAGCTTCGTTCAGAGAGGTGGTGGAATGGAGTTGGCCCTGAAATTTCTCTAACAGACACAGATCAGAGATAGACAAAGCAGCTCCTAAATGCCAGGGTGAGCTGTTTTGAAGATCTGTTTGATGTGTTCTTAAGTGTTAGGCCTTCCTGCCCATGACCCTCACAAGCCCGTTACCATCCCTCCACCCATTACACACACCAACTCATTATAACGCACGCTCCTCCTCCCACCCCTACTGCCCTCCATGCCAATCTCGAGCACTCCACCCACCCCAATGGTACCTTATATCTCCTGTGCCAAATCAGTGCCAACTCATGTACCCTAATCATTCCCACAGCCCCTTAGAAGTCTTTTGCCAACTAATTTCACAAGCTGCTACTTACCACCCTTTGTCCTTACATTCTCCATGCAAATTTACTCATGGTCAGACTCTAGGAGCCATGCTGACAGGAAATAAATAAAGTTTCTAAATATCTATAATAAGCATGGAAATACAAAAGTAACCACTTCCCATTCATGGAAGCTCATTCAATAAATCATTTAAATCCCCAAAAGCACTTAATTCTTACAAAAACAATTGTTTCTATTCATAACTCCATGTTAAACGCAGCAAGTCCTTTACAATGCTATTTGGCCTGACAAGCAAACTGTGAACTTACAATACCCCACTTTGATGATAAAAAGTTGTGGAAAGCAACCAAGCATTAAAACTGCTACAGTGATGACACTTAAGTTAATCGCAACAAACAGCAATTGAAATTGTTGGAACAGTTTTTCAACTCTCATAGGTAGGCCCCATCCACCTCAATTTTAAATTGTGAGACATTTAATTAATTTGACAGCTTGCCAGTCCTAAAGATCTTTTCAACTCTCCAAGTGTATTTACCACTTCTGTAAAGAGTTGGAACTTGCATATTACAGGATAAGACTCTCGCTACATCAAAATGGAACTATGCTTACACACATTGCTGTGATCAAATAGTCCTGCTGAGGTTTCCCATATTTTGTCCCCATCTTCCCATCCCTCCCAGCGAAAATTGGATCTGTAAGAAATGCCTGCATGGCACATGGATCTGGGACTTGTTGACCATTTTGGAAATTCCCAGCCATCTCCATGACTCGTGAAAATCTGAGGCAATGTGTCAAATTAGTGACTTTTCTTTAGAACTGGAGAAAGCTAGAGATGTAATAGTTTTTAAACAAGTATACACACAAATTGAAGTAGGGTTGCAAGGGAAAACTGCTGCTGGTGATTCCGCAGCTTTTTCCATTTGTACCTCCTCCAGGCCAATCTTTTGTTTATACCTTTATTAACTCCATTCCCATCTTTGTTTTGCCATGACCGAGAGAGGAAAAGGGCACTGTCTTTCTCCAGTCCCATTTCTCAACAGATCACGTATTAATTTAACTGTATTTTCTGGTGCCCAAAATGACCTATATGATAGTCTCCATATTAGATTTAAAATAGAAAAATCAATCAATCACATTTCTTAAATAAACAAAAACTATTGATCTATTATAACCAAAATTTATTAAGGATAATGCTAAACTGGTTAAAGCACTCAGCTTAAAACAGGAAAAAAATAAATGCTTACCTCTCTAATAACTCTAAAACATACAAAACTAAACATTCATGCACAAACATTGCATGTAAAGGGAATAAAAGCTTCAAGTATAGGAGTTGGGAGGTCGTGATGTGGCTGGACAAGACATTGGTTAGGCCACTTTTGGAATATTGTGTGCAATTCTTGTCTCCCTCCTATAGGAGGTATGTTGTGAAATTTGAAAGGGTTCAGAAAAGATTTACAAGAATGTTGCCAGAATTGGAAGATTTGAGCTATTGGGAGAGGCTGAACAAGCTGGGGCTGATTTCCCTGGAGCGTCAGAGGCTGAGGGGTGACCTCATAGAGGTTTATAAAATCATGAGGGGCATGGATAGGATAAATAGACAAGGTCTTTTCCCTGGGATGGGGGAGTCCAGAATTAGAGTGCATTGGTTTAGGGTAAGAGGGGAAAAATTTAAAAGGGACCCAAGGGACAACTTTTTCATGCAAAGGGTGGTGTGTATATGGAATGAGCTGCCAGAGGAAGTGATGGTACATTTCCACCAATTAAAAGGCATCTGAATGAGTACATGAATAGGAAGAATTTAGAGGGATATAGGCCAAGTGCTGGCAAATGAGATATGATTAATTTAGGATATCTGGTCGGCATGGACGAGTTGGACCAAAGGGTCTGTTTCTATGTTATACATCTCTATGACTTTATGACTCTATAACTGCAGGGAATTAAACCCCTCTTGGTCAATATGTCTCAGGGCCATATTTTCCCATTTTTTGGCAATGTTTTACTTTGTTAGATTCATGGTGGATGGCTGTGGCCAATATCAACTTTCGTCATGCAATTTTCTGCTCCTCATGTCATTAATGATGCTACTGGCCTCTACGGCGGCCATCTTGTGGAATCCTGCAGGAAGGAGAGTCATACCAAACTCGAAACATTAAATTTGTTGCTCTCTCCACAGAATCTGCCAGATCTGCTGAGTTTCTCCAGCATTTTGTGTGTTTCTTTAAAAAAATCACAGCTAGGAATATGTGGCTCAGTGCATATAGGTATTGCTTCTGATTTGGATATAATCAGGGATTCAGATACAAATTGGGCTTAAAATCGCAGTCATTATAAAATTTGTTTATTCATTATTTACTTATAGAACGTGGATATCACTGGCTAGGCCAGTATTCATTGCCCATCCCTAGTTGCCCTTAAGAAGGTGGTGGTGAGCTACCCTTTTGAACCAATGCAATCTCTTTGGTGTAGGTAAGTGAGGGAGTTACAGGATTTTGATGCAGCAATATAAAAGGAACAGTGACAGCCTTTCAAGTGAGAATTGTCACAGAAGTACACAGAATTGATATGATGCAGTAGGATGCTATTCAGCCCATCGTGTCTGCAATGACTGAGCATTTTTTTCTTCTGTCTTTTCTCTGTAACCCCACACACTGGGTGATTAGTTAAATAGAAACCTAAGTCCTCTTGAACCTGACTCAATTGAATCTGCTTCCTCCACATTTTTTTTCTCACCTTGCATTTGCTTCTTTCGAAAAACATGGTAGAACTGTACCCTTGAATTCTTGATCTGTCGCCACAAGAATCAGAATGTGGCTCTGCAACACATTTAAATGCCTCACCTGAGCGGTCATCTATAAATGCTGTATCCTCCGTGGGAGATAATTATTTTAAACAGAGGTGGTAAGGGTCCCTCCTTTTGCTGGACCCATGTTCAGCATTGCCAGGTTAAGCTAGAGTGACAAGATCCAAAACAGCAAAATGGGAATCAAATATGTTTTGCATTCGTTTCTGACTGACATCACTGAATACTTCTGTCATACACTAATGATCTTGCCAAAATGATCTCTGGCACAATTAGCACTGGACACATGTCACACATTCCACTTTGGTCCCAAAACTGGAGCCAGTGGGCCATAAATACAGGTGCTAATTTATATAAACATTTTGTCCAGACTTGATGCCCCATAATTCAGAGAGGTGCTGGGGGGGGTTGCGGGTGGAGGTAGAAACTAAACCAATGCAATACCTTGGGTATGTCAGAGTGACAGGACAAGTGGACATCAGTTCAGGGTTGTGAAGGGATGCTTAAGACAGATATCAGGAAATATATCCTTCTCCAGAGGTTGATTATCAGCTCTAGTAGTTGCCTGGACAAGTCTAAGAGGTTCAGAACTTTGGACTTCCTGAAGAAATAGTTGTATAGGGAAGTCACTAGGCTTGGTATTATGGAAAGATGAAAATAAATTTGCAGAAGGATTTTCTTCTTTAGCTATATCGATTCTTGTGCTAAATCTCAGGGTGGAAACAGGGAGTTGGGTTGCTAAAACAGATTGCAGGGGAATCATGATATACTACCTAAAAACGAGACATAAAACAAGGCCACATAACATGGAAGTCTTCTGTCTGAAGTATGCAAGTACATATCTCAATCTTTATCCGAGCAATACGCACAACGCCTCCAGCCAGTGCCTAGCAGAGAGCTGTGCCAATCACCTGTTGAATCCATTTGCAAGAAAGTAAAAGTGCCATTCACCATGGGATGGTAGTAAACACCTTTCCCATGTCTGCTGATCAATCTCCAGCATCATTCACAGCACTTAAGCTTGCTCATGGGACTTCTGTAAATCAACTGAAAAAAAAGCTCAAAGGATTCGCTAAACATCAAAATGCACCTAAAGTACTTCCATGTGTTATTTTAATACAAATAACATGTCACTGGCTTTCATACTGCAAGCCCTGGGTCTGTCCCCTTTTTCTTGATGCTCCTTTCAAGTCGGTGTTCCCACTTCGAAGTTCTGATGGAAAATTAGAAATAATCACGAACAGACATCCAACATCATTTCTGTCTACCCAGTTCCCCCCACCCCCCCTCCCCCCACCCCACTTCCTCTTCCTCCCACCCCTCGTGAAACATCTGGTTTACACATCGTATCAGCAGCTCCTGGCCCTTGTCACAACAAGGTTTGCGAGAGCACCAACAATTATTCTGGCAGGCTGACATGGAACCAGCCCAACAGAGCCCGTCATAACAGAATGTGAACTAGCCAGGAGCAGCGAGCCTAAAGTCTGCTGCACCCCCTCCCACCTGCTTCTCAGAGTTCAGTGTGCTGTGGACCTACTTGAAAAGGTTAGGCATAATTCTTTTCATTTTGTGATAAAGCAAACAGATGGACAGGATAAATCTGTAGCCCTTTCTGTTGTGCCAAGTGCCAGGTCATTCAATCTGCTCTCACCATGAATCCAATCTGAAAGGAACAAATTAGATTCAGGTGAATGCAACAGCTCAGCGTCTGAGGTAAAGGCTGAGGAACAAAGCAGTTCCTGCTTTAACCAGTTGGCCACCTGTTGGTGCCACTTTAAAACTTCTGTTTGCTGCGTATTTGAGCTTGAACTAGAGCCATCAGGATTCATCGTCAATGGCCATTCGAACATGTTTGAGCCAGTGCAGTAATCAGGCAACTACAGCTAGCATGGTTTGATCAGGCAGGAGATACCAGATAGCTATCCTTTAGTTGATCTAAGTCAGTGCCAGTGTGGAATTAAGTGAGGATCAAATTGGAGCCGGGTCAAGATGCAGCTCCTATCCTTCCAATCTCCCATGTCGATGAAATAGGCTTTAGTAGACGGTATTCAGCCCCCATATCAGCAAGGAATCTGAATGCATTTATGTAAAAATATGCAAAATATTGCAAACGCTTAGTATCTCAATTAAGAACAAAAAGTGCATTAGAAGCTCACCATCTAGGACAAAACAGCTTGATTGGCACCATATTCATAAACATCCACTCCTTCCACCGCTGATGCTCAGTAGCAGCATGTGTACTATCTACAAGATGCACTGCAAACATTCACCAAAGTTCCTGAGACATGAATGCTTCTAGAAGAACAAGACCAGCAGATACATGGGAACACCACCACTTGCAAGTTCCCCTCCAGGCCACTCAACATGCTGACTTCAAAAGATATCGCTTTCACTATCACTGGATCAAAATCCTGGAATTCCCTCCTTTAATAGTATTGTAGGTCAACCTACAGCACGTCAACTGCGGTGGATTTAGAAGGCAGCTCACCACTACCTTCTCAAGGGGCAATTAGGAACGGGCAATAAATGCTGGTCCATGTCCCACAGATTAACAAAAGAAAAGGCTGGTAGGACCATGGGCGATTCATCCACCAGTGGCAGATTCATGAGGCACGTGGATTTCCAACCTGAATTTCTTATTCTATATGTCTCCACAGATGCCACTTGGTATGAGTATTTACAGAACTGTATCCCAGCAAGGAGGGGACATGAAATGTCTGGGAAAATTGGCATTTGAATTCCTGCATACAGGACACTTAATTATTCCATAAATGAATGATTAAATAATTCTAAATATTTAATTAAGAGGCAGGTAACTTGTCATGATATTATTGCATGATTTGTAACACCATGAATTGGTGGTAAGATTGGTAAAATCCAATGTGCAATCTGGGCTGGTGTAAGAATGATTGACATTTACTCCGATACTGTAAACTGAGGACACAGCTTGCAAAAAACACATTCCAACACCCAGACACTTCAACTTCTGCAGCACTAAAAACTTAGTAGATCCATAAAATCCCGACAGTGTGGAAACAGGCCATTCAGCCCATTGAGTCCAAACCGGCCCTCCAAAGAGCATCCTATTCAAATCCACCCCAATATCCTATCCCTGTAACCTGCGTTTCCCATGGCTAATCCACCTAGCCTGCACACCTCTGGACACTATGGGCAATTTAGCACGGCCACCTAACTTGTATATCTTTTGACTGTGGGAGGAAACTAGAACACCCGGAGGAAACCCATGCAGACACGGGGAGAATGTGCAACCTCCATATCGACAGTCACTGAACCCGGGTCCCTGGTACTGTGAGGCATCAATGCCAAACTTTATTCTGTGTGCATGGAGTGCAATGTAGCATGTCCCTTGTCTTTACCACCGTGTCACCATAATTGCAGTTTCGAGGGTTCTAAGGCTGTCTGTCAGTAAGATTAAATTCCAGGTCAGGGAATAATGAGTATGCTTAGCCCTCGTGCAAAATGCCCCCCTTGCACGAGAGACAAATGGGTGAGCAAATATTAATTCCTTTTGCAGTGGCAGTACCATCTTGTGAACCTGTGTAAACGATGGAACCACATTCCAAGCAGTTAAACACACAGCAACGAATGAACATTCCACAATGTTTACAGATCCAGCTTGACAGTTGCCTGCCTGCAGTGAGTATGTCAAGACAGATTCTCTAGGGCTACGGCAAGCCACGAGGTGTATTGGTACCAATTCCATTAGAACAGATTCTGACACCCCATTACCCCCACCTCCACCTACCCACACACCAAAGCAGCCAACAGCCAGAGAAATAAACCCCCCTCTCCCCATTCCTACCTATACCCATTGGGACATCAAATATTCTGACACTGTCTCACCAGAACATGAGACATGTATTTTATTACATTCTTTCAATTAATGTAGAATTTATTGGCAGGGTCAATATTTATGGATGTGGTGAAATAAAGAAATCAAAGCAATCACACTGGTATGGGGATGCAGTCACATACAGGCCTGAGAGAATGGGGTTAGGATGATTTTCGAATCAGCTACTAAAGACCAATGTATCTTCCTCAAGACCCAGCTTATTATTCACAAGACCAGGCTTGAAAGCAAAAGTAGTCATATAATCAAAACAGTTTCCCTTATGAGAGGATAGGGAAGAGAACTGAGAGAAGGATGCACTCCACACAATGCAGGGAATGCATGAAGATCAGAAACACATAAGAAATAAATACTTAATAATTCCCAGGTAATTTCACATTGAATCCCTACACCGTGGAAGCAGGCCATTCAGGCCATTCAGTCCCCCAAGTCCACACTGTCCCTCCGAACAGCATCCCACCCAGACCCATTTCCCCTTACCCTATAACCCTGCATTTCCCATGGTTAACCCATCTAGCCTGGACACTATGGGCAATTTAACGTGGCCAATTCACCTATCCTGCACATCTTCAGACTGTGGGAGGTAACTGAAGCACCCAGAGGAAACCCACACAAACACCGAGAGTGTGCAAACTCCATACGGATAGTTGCTGGAAGCTGGAATCGAACCCAGGTCCCTGGTGCTGTGTGACAGCAGTGCTAATCACTGAGCCACCGTGTCACCATAATTGCAGTTTCGAGGGTTCTAAGGCTGTCTGTCAGTAAGATTAAATTCCAGGTCAGGGAATAATGAGTATGCTTAGCCCTCGTGCAAAATGCCCCCCTTGCACGAGAGACAAATGGGTGAGCAAATATTAATTCCTTTTGCAGTGGCAGTACCATCTTGTGAACCTGTGTAAACGATGGAACCACATTCCAAGCAGTTAAACACACAGCAACGAATGAACATTCCACAATGTTTACAGATCCAGCTGTGGAGTGTGTCATTGTTGGCAAAATGTAGATGAACTCCTAAATTTAGCCATAAGCTCCTTCATGTAGCAAGAATTCTGATAGGAGCACTGAGAAGATCTCAAGGAGTATATCTGAACAGATAAACTTTGATCTGTTGTGAAGCAGGTTGTTAAGATATAGTGAGGCAAGTGTCAATGAAGTGTTTTTTTTGTTATTTTTAAAGAGAGGTTTGTTATATCTTTCGTAGCTCCTGCTGTGGTGTATGTACCAATGCAAGATATTCTACTATGCTTGGTTTCAGAGAATGGTGTCAAGAAAAAACAATCAAAACAGAGCAACACAAAACTCGAGGCTTGTGAAAACACCATTTATTCATCTACATCATATCTGGTTGTGTTTGAGGAATGAAATGTTTTGGTGACCAGAATTGCTCACCTGAGAATGTTGTTAATTGAAAAGGATTGAGTTCCACCCTTACTTCATTGAGAATCACTTCATGTCGAATTGTTACACTGCAGACGGAAGGCAGTCAGCCCCTTATGCCTGTGCTGGCTCTCTGAGCAATAAGACCTCGTGCCAATTGCTTGCCTTTTCCCTATCAAAATAAATGTTGTTTCTATTTAAGTAATCATCTGATGTTCTCTTGAATACTTCTATGGAACCTGCCTCCACTGTACTCCCAGACAGTGCCTCCAAAATCCTAACCACTCGCTGGGTAACCACAACATTCTCTCCACACATACAATGCTTTTGTGAACACTTCAAATCTAAGGGAAATCGGTGACCCACTTTGTGTGCAGAGACTTGTAGGTCCTGGTGGATGGAACAGAATTGGTCACTCAGGACCAACAGCAAAGACAATGATGCCAAACCATGCTGTCCTATTCCAGAGCTGCTGCTCAGACCAGTGCACTCTCAGCTATGTGGAGGAATCCAGCAATGTAACAAGAAGCTCAACTTACTCAACTCCAGCAGCACAAGTGCCGCTATCTTCTCCAACATCTTTGCTACTGTTGTCACCTCCCAATAAGGCTCATGCCAAACTCACTAATGCCTGCAATGCCTTCTTTCACTCACTCTTACTACACCCCTCAATGCCCACACTACTAACCCTGCATGCCCTCTATTCTGCCTACTCACTCACTTGGGACACCTCACATATACAGCTGGAGCACCCACTTTCATCTCCCATTATACCTGCCTCCTTCTCTCATTTCAAGAAAAAATCAGCACACAATAAGGCAGAAAGACAAGTTATAGACTGCCTGATATGCAGCTCCACGTCTCTCTGAAGGCCCCGAATGACTGGCAGACCATGTCCAAGTCACTGGACAGGCATCGGAGGCTGCCCTTGACTAACCCTACTGGCAACCCCAATGTGACTGAGGGCCTGCTAACAGCTAATGACAAGCTTCCTGGCTTTGTGAAAAATGGCAAGGCAAGACAGCAGCAATATGAGTCCCAGATCCCTGGCTGAGGGGAATAAAACACAAAAAAGCAAGGCAGAGATGCTGTGAGTATCCAGGAATGCTATGAGAACAAGCAACAAGCATGGAGATGCAACCTGGCCCCATCCATGAACTGGGTGTGTGTGTCCCTGAGCACACAGTTGCCTTCCAACCTAAGGTGCAGCATGGAATTGTGCAGAAGCGTTTTGTAAGTGGATTGGAAATGTGCCACGGTGGTGTTTACAGGCTGGGACATGTCAGATGCCAATGTCCATGCTTGTGTTGTGCATGCGGCTGATGGCCATGGAGTAGGCCCTGAGATGTTGGTGCTCGGTGTCCAACATGGTGGACCTTTGGAGCAAGTGGTGAGCTGAAATTGCCAGGTACCCGCTCTGACTTCCATGTTGTGAATTCTCAATGTCTAGCTGAGTTGACATGTTTAGAAAGGTGGGAAGCTGTATGCTGAGCAAGGTCAGGCTCCCATTTAATTGGAAACTTGCCTTGCCACTCAGCTGATGCACAGAAGGTACAGCAAGATACTCCCAATGTCAGAATAGGCCTCACAGGGCTTGTCACCCAACTCTGCCACAAATCTCAGCATAGCCCATGTCGCTGAGGCCCACCTTAAAATCTTCTTCTTCTCTCTATCTAAACAGAGCCTAGATTTGAACACAAACCTAAATTGACATCCATCAGAGTTAGACATTCTTCCAGTCTTGCATCCTGACTTCGCAGCACCTACATTGTTATAGAGTGAGAGGGGTTCAGAGGGATATGGACCGGGTGCTGACAAGTGGGATTAGATTGGGTTGGGATACCTGGTCAGCATGGACGGGTTGGACTGAAGGGTCTGTTTCAGTGTTGTACATCTCTATGCATCTAGTGTACAGAGTAAGAAGTGGTCTTGTATGTATTTTTAAACCAACCAGTCCTGTAGTTAGTGAGAATGTTGAAGTCCTGCCTAAGCTGTAGAGTGACCAAGCCTACCATTGGATTTAGTCAGGCTGACTGTCTGCCAGATTTTGTTAAATGATACCATCTGTGTTATAGTTTTTCTGGATGCTCCCATGTCGCTTGCTTGGGTCACTCTTTGGAGCCTTCATGCTGTAGTGGAGTGCTGCTCCATAACTCCTCCTGGACTTACTTCTACATTTTTCACTCTCTTCTTTGTCCTGTTAGCTGGCTCCCTGAGAGGTTTTATCTTCAAGGCCTCTCCTTGCATGTCCATCAACTCCTCCAGTCATCCTCCTGCCCTCCTTGAACCCCAAGAGTATTACATTCCAAGAACCATTTGCCTCCTAGCAACACTTCTGCATCTACATCAGAGATCAACATCTGTGAAGGGAGTTCCGGTTCGTCTCCAAATTTTTTTAACTTTATTGAGTTTGCCAAAAGTGGGTTATTGGAGCTTTTTTGTTGGCGTGAGGAATTTCAAAAACAAAATAATATTTCTGTGTTAATATTCCCAGAAGTTTAATTTTCATCAACAGAAAGACGATCCCACTAACCCCCTCAAGATGAATTCTATCCAGACTCCACAGACTGAGTCAATCACCTCCTGTCTTCCTCCTTTTAGTAATTTCAACCTGTGGCCTAGTATGCTACTGTTACGTCTTAGTTTAAAGTGGAATTTCAGAGTTGTATTTGCAGTGCAGTGTTACGCACTGACATAGCATCAATTTTCCAATATCTTAGAGCCAGAGGGTAGTACAGCACAGGAACAGACCTTCCAGTCCAACTTGTCCATACTGGCCAGATATCCCAATCTGACCGGATCACATTTGCTAGCATTTGGCCCATATCTCTCTGAACTCTTCCTATTCATTAACCCATCCAGATGCTTTTTAAATGTTGTATTTGTGCCAACCTCAACCACTTCCTCTGTCAGCTCATTCCATACAAGCAACACCCTCTATGTGAAAAAGTTACCTCAGGGTAACTTTTTACCTCAAGAATTTCCAGTTTTTCTTCACACTTCAAACTGACATGAAAGCTATGAACAAAACAACAGGGCATTCAGCTCAATCAGTAATTGCTAGTATGAAGGCTTTAATCTGGTCTTCCCTTTTTGGTTTTACTATTTCCTGCTGTCTCGATGACAAGAATATGGTCATGGGCTCAGGGTGCCATGATGCTGAACACAATTTTCTCTGACTTGCACTCCACTAATTCATCTGTATAGATTAATAAATTAATTACTTCAGTGATTGTTATACTGTAATGCATGACATTTTCAACTTGTCAACTAATTTCACAAAGACACAAACACATGAAATTAAAACAAAAATAGGATTTTCAGCCCATTGACCATGCTCAGCCACTCACTAAGACATTACTGATGTGTTTGTGTTTTGAATCCCACATTTCCATCTATTCCTGATAATCCTTGATTCCCCAACTAACAAGAATCTACCTCTGGCTTAAAAATACTCAATGACCCACTGCCTTCTGAGACGAAGTTCCAAAATTACACAACCCCTCGACAGAACATGTAGCTCATCTCTGTCCTAAAAGGCTGGCCCCTAATTTTGAAACATTGGTCGCTAGTTCTGACTCACCACCAAGATTTCACACACCCTTCCTGCGTCCACCTTTTCAAACGTGTTCAGGGTCGTACAAACTGCAATCGCCACTCCTGTCTTATAGTGAAACAAGTGGAAACAAGCCCAATCTGTCCAAACTCTCCTCATCAAACAATTTGTCTCATTCCAGGTAACAATCAGGTAAATTTCCTCTGAACCACCTCCAATACATTCACATCCTTAAAAAAAAGAAAACGAAACTACACCCAATAATCAAGATTTGATCATATTGATTCCCTGCACAACTGAATCATTACAGCCTTATTGTTATATTCAGTTCCTCTCATAATAAAGGATAGCATCTCAGTAGTTTTCTTAATTACTTGCTGTACGTGTGTACTAACATTTTGCAACTGATACATTAGGGCATCTGAATCCCACTGCACCTCAGAATTCCATAGTTGTTCTCCATTTGAACAGTACTCTATCATCCTTCCTGCAAAAATATATAACTTCATTTTTTCCCACTAGCAGACTTTTTCCCACTTAATTAATCTATCTACATCCATCTACAAACTCCTTACGTCTTCTTCATGAGATACTTTCCCAACTATCTTGATATAATTTGCAAATTTAGCCTCCAAGTTTTATTTCAATATTGTCAAATAAAAGCTGAAAGAACAGCAGATGCTCTCTAAATCAGTAACAAAAACAAAAACTGCTGAGAAAGCTCAGCAGGTCTGGCAGTATCTGTAGAGAGAAAGCAGAGTTAACATTTCGGGTCTGGTGACCCTTCCTCAGAACTGTTTCTGAGGAAGGGTCATTAGACCCGAAATGTTAACTCTAATTTCTCTTCAATATTATCAAGTTGTTCAAGAGCATTTAAAGTCTTAGAGTCATAGAAATGTACACTACAAAAATTAACCCTTCAGTCCAACTTGTCCATGCTGACCAGATATCCTAACCTAATCTAGTCCCATTTGCAAGCACGTGGTCCATATCCCTCTAAATCCTTCCTATTCAGTTACCCATCCAGATGCCTTTTAAATGTTATAATTGCATTTAGAGAATATGCATTTATTTTCTTCCTATATTTTAAACTTTACATTTTCCCAATATTAAATTTCATCTGTCATTGGCCTGACACTAATATCTTGGCCGAGAAAATCTTTAGGCTTTCTTTCCATCAGTTTTTAGAAAATCAGGGGCCACTTTGAATGATTAATTCTTGATAGCTCTGTACGAGACAGAGCATTCATCTATCTTGTCGCCATTTACAAAAGGATCATGTCTCAAATTGTAAGTTTTCTTGTTCCCTAGCCTGGGTTCTATTGAGTGACTGCACAATGGAAAAAAGAAATCCTGTTGGTATCCAGAGAGATGGATGCAAGGTCTACACAGAGACTGGCTCTTTGAAAATGTGTCAAGGCTTCAGAGCTGCTGGGTGAAGCAGGTAGCTTTCACAAGGTTCCTACCACCTATGCTGGTTGGACATTCAGAAAGGTATGATGCTGCCCTGGATTATTGTAGCGCGGAACCTCTGACAAGTGGACAGGGGCTCCCCTGATGAGCATATCCCATGTCAAAAGCCTAAAATATTTTCAATCAATTGCTTCACTCCTTTGTTATCGCTTAACACTAATCTGGTATTGTCGGCAAATCTAAACTCCTTTCATTGTTCTTCAGAATTGAAGTCATAAATGTAATGTAAAAAGTTGAGATCCTTACAATGATCCCTGAGGCAGCCCATTCAGTCTTTTGCCATCCCACCTCAAGATAACTTCTCAAACAAATACTTCCTCATTTTCAGAAAATGTTGTACCCATTTCCAGTCCAACACCGGCATTTCCAAATCAATTTTAAGATTGTTATCCATGTTTTCACTTTTGCCTGTCACCTTATCCCTCCCTATCTCTGTAATGACTTCCATTCTGACATCCCTCTGAGATCCCTGAACATTTCCAAATCTGGCCATTTGCACATTCCTGATTTGAATCACTCCATGATAAGTGGCCATTTCTTCAGTTGTCTAAGCTCTGCAAAGTCCTCCCTAACCCTGTCCTTTTCTTTCCCATTTTAAGATTGTGTTTGTCCCAGCTTTTAGCCTTTATGTGCAGTGCCAAACTCTGCTTGATACTGTTCCAATGATGGAGCTTAGCAATGTGTCACTATTGAAAAGGCTCTGTATGAATGTAATTTATTGTTGTTATTTTGAAATGCTTAATCTCTTCTTCTAATGTTATAACTCAGAAAGACCATGATGACCAGTGCCTCCTAATGGAGAGTGATTGTATGTGGGGGTTTAATTTAAAAAAAGTCTTCACTTGTGATGTTGCTGTGTTTGAAAGCCTGTGAAGGCTCTGTCTGAGCTTACACATGAAGTCAGCTGCACACAAGTGCATAGCGCGAACAGCATGAGATCATTTTTTCCAAGTAATCTTGCTGCTGGCACAAACACAAGGAATTGTGAGGCTCTGCTGTCAGTGTGGAGACTCACTAGACATAAGCACAGATCAGAGAATAGGCTACAACATTACTGTCCTGTATCTGTGTCCCACGCGGATCTAAAGAGGCTGCCCCAGGGAGTGGGGCCTTACAATCTTTTCCTTATCGTGGCACATCAATAACCCTGCTGTGCAACAGGGGCCATAAAATGCTGCATCACCAGGGTGCTCTGCAGATTACTGACAGCACTGGGAGCAATGGCTCATTTATGCAACAAGGTGAGAATGGAACTGAATGCTTTTCTTCTCCTGTTTTACAATAACATTATACTTGCTGCACACTCCTGTTAAAAGCCATTTTCACCTCATTGTAAGTGACTGACTCAACAAGGTTCCCTGAGCTGTCACTGTCCCACAGGTGAGAACAGTTAGTCTCACTAAGTATCTCACTCAATCCCTGGGCACTGTCACTTTAATCAATAGTCAGGAATGACAAACCAGTTTTTATACCAACATATTTCTGTCACAGGGTAAAGGTGCTTTGATTCCACATGTTTTCAGGTCCAGTTTTATCTCTTCTGAACTATACGATCATGATCTGTTTTCAATGCAGTTTAATGATGGGATCAGAGGCGAGAGAGCAGTTAGCAGTTTTATTCTCCAGTTCTCACCTTTTAACAACTCTAAACAGGATAGAGATTGTGCAGGTTGAGATTTTATCATTGATTGTAAAAATGCATTGTAAAACTGAAAATACTTCCAGAAACAAACACTTGGTAAATTGTGGAGCACAGTATGAAGTGTAAAAAAAAAAGGTATTTTCTTTAAAAATGAGAAGTCTTTTTTGAGAAAAATTTTAGATTTCCCAGCTGGCCAGTGGACAGTAGAAATGGAGTCGGATAAGTCTGTCTTCATTCCATTTTGGTTTGAAGTACCTGATTATTCAGGTGTATCATGGCTGCTAAGCACAGCGCCCCTTACCTGTGAGCAACTGTCAGTTCAAAAACATCATGTCACCTTGGCCCAAAAGCAAAGTCTCGTCCACCCCTGCCCAAGAAACCTCTAACAGCCCTGGAAAAGCACCGACCATCCTGAACCTCTGTCTAGCCCACCCCTTGACTTACCTGAGGTCCAACAGGCAAGCTCCTAGCAGACCTGACTTTCGATACATGCCTCCCATTTTCAAGTCAAGAGTTGGTCAGCACCATATTAATGACGACCAGCTTTCACACTTGGACAGGGCAGCTCCTTTCAAACTGGCGAATTATATCTTCCCACCTTGCTATTGAAGAGTGAACCTCAGAATTTTCCACATTGATAAACCAGGCTCTCACAAATCCCTTCCAGATGGATGCCATTCTTCCCAATACTATGACTATATATTAGCCAATTTCTGAAGCTGACCCAGCACTGGCTGCTGGTCACACTCCTACAGATACTGGCTGCTGTACTTTGGATTTATATTGAGTGATGTTAGCAACAGACCAGTTTATTTAAACATCATGCAGCTTAGGAAACAGCCGGTTATTGACTGATGGAGAATTTCTTTGTTCATTCAAAGTTAAAAATCACACAACACCAGGTTATAGTCTAACAGGTTTAATTGGAAGCACACTAGCTTTCAGAGCGACGCTCCTTCATCAGATGTTTGTCCATTTGTTCATTCAGTGGAGCTTGCACCATCAGGAACATCAAAACTCTTGGTTTGAATATGGTCCCAAGTCTAACTTGGCTTGTCAATGATCAAAATACATAATCACTCCAACAGGTCAGCACCATAACATTTCAAAGGCTAAGATCATCTGCTCTTTGTGTTCAGTTCTGTGGTTTTTGCATCCAGTTCATTCTCAACCTCCTTAAGATTTTAACACGCTTTTTGTTGCAACCTGTACAGAGACTCGAAAAATGGCTGTACCAAGAATTGAAGTGTTATTTCAGTACAGAGTTTAGTCAATTTGGATACTACATTGAATTTCTAAGCTATCTGCATCTCTCTCAACTCACATCACTATTATAAGGTACATGGAGTGAACTGACTAATGTTACCCATTTATCCAATGCCTTTATCCCTCTGGGAACTGAATTCAATTCCAGTTCATTGGAATATTTAAAGGGCATGTAAAATGTACTTGGAAAGAGCCAACTGGCCCCTATTGAGCAGCATGAAACCTTCTGTAATTGTCTTTAAACTTTCATAGAATTGACTGTTTTACTTAGAGACTACAGAGATACTGAATTGTCCAAAATCAAAATGCTACATGCAGCTGCAATGGGTGGCTCTTTTTTAATAGTTGGACCAGTTCATGTAGTAGGTCATGAAGAGCTTTATTCTGCATCTCCCCCATGTAACAAGTGATGTTAGAATGCATGGTGGAATACCAAACTTTAATCTTTTTCTAATTCATTCACTGTCTGTGTTGGAAGTGTCTGATGAACCAAGCTTTGAGGGATGCTTACTTAGTTGGCTGGCTATACCAGATCTATGGTCTTGACACATGGACTTTGAAGTCGAAAAGCATCCTGTCCTTTTGCCTTAACATTACTTGCCTTAATGAACATCAAATGGAGTTCCAATGTTTTCGCGAAGGCGTCTTGCATAGAATGATCAGTGGGAGTACAGGTAGGGTGGCAGAGAGTTGAAATGGCTGCAGCCCTTAGACAGTCTTTGGGGATAATGACAGACTTCAGTAGCGTTGAGACAACTCAAATAAGCTAAACGCTGACACGGTTAGTCACCAAGCTTGAGCTGACGTGATTCATGTCAGCAGTCCATCGGAACACCAAGGCGGGTTGTGCGTGTGTGTTGTGTAAGCCAGACAGCTCTGATGTGGTTTATATAGAATAAGAAGTTCCACAGAGGCAGCATATTGCCATGTTTGCCTTCTGCGTAATCCACTGACAAACCTGTCTGTCAAAATGTGCTCTGAGTGTCAGGAAACTGGGTAACAGCCCGCCTCCTCACTCTGTGCAAATTGAAACAGCTTTACACACAGCACAGCTCTCATATTATAAATCACTCTTGCTAACAGAAATCCTGTCTCTTTTCGCATTTTGTTCTGTAATTTTTCTAACTCCTGGTGGGGAATGGTTTTCTGGGATGACAAGAAATCACCATTTCTGCAGTCAAATGGCTGCTCTTCAGTAATAGGTGCCTTTGGACAGTTGGCGACAATGAATCATTCAGCAACGGGGTGTGTCATTGTTCAGCAGCCACACATACGTTCCATCAGGGATTACTACATGATTATCAAGAACAGGAATCTTGGATCTTCTCATCACTGACTGGAGAGTGCTGAGGTCATGTGTAGTCCCATAGGTTTTGCCTCAGCTGATATGAGCTATCTCATGATTCTGATGATTTCTACACAGCATTGATGTTTCTCTTGTTCAACGAATTTGGATGTCACTGACTAGGTCAGCATTTATTGCCCAGTCCCGATTGTCCAGAAGGACAGTTAGGAGTCAACCATATTGACATGGTCCTGGAGTCACATGTGGACCAGGTGAGGATGGCAGATTCTCTTCCCGAAAAGGCACTAGTGAATCAGAAGGGCTTTTATACCAATCAACACTGATTACATGGTCACCATTCGGCTAACTTGTTAATTCCAGAATTACCCTGGATTACCCGGAGTTAAAATTCCACCATCTGCCGTGGTGGGATTAAAGCCCATAATCTCCAAACCATGAGCCCTACTCCTGGAGGTCTGCCCAGTGACTTTACCATGATATCACTAGCACCTTCACCTCCACCTTCTCTTTCAGTGATCAACAAACCTATACTTTTTATTTGATAAGTCAATTTCTGACTCCTGTGACAGTCTCTTTGTTGCTTTGGCATTTCCCCCTGTAATTGTACAATTAGATACTGCGATTTATTATTTATTATTTTCCTTGTTAGTGATAAATACAATCTTTTTTTATAAACCCCACATCTACTTCATTATTGAATAATGTTAGTCTGGAATAGACCAAATATTAATTATAAATTTATCATATTAGACCCAGAAAATGATGACATTTTCAGAGACTGATTCATTAGCAGAGTCCAATTAGAGGAAAATAAGGTATAGGTTTAATGAGAAGGTTTCCAAATGCTGCAAAAAGAGAAATAAGTCTTTTGGTCTCAGGATGTTTGCCCAAAGTAAGAGGTCCACACATTGCTTTCTTTCAATATCTAATCTTGCTTTGGCTTCACTTCACTGAGGCAATGTGCAAAGGCAGCCTTTCATACACATAAATATGCCTGCTCATGTTGCTGCAGAGTCCACTTTATTGCTGGCACAGAAATATACTTCCAATGTCCCACATAAATCCAGCAAGTTGGAACCGCAAAGCGCTGCACTGTTGTACTATAACTTACAATGAATGGCTTGCAGTGTTTTAGAAGAGATGCCAGAATTCTAATCTACAGTCTGCTGATTTTAAAGATAGTTGTGATGAGGAAAATTAGATTCAAACCTTTCCTTGATCACAGCACCTTGTGTCATTCAGGTGATGTTGTTACCTTGCTCAACATATGAATTAGTTAATCAACTTACTGGGTGTTGTCACATGTTCACAGGTTCTCTGCACTACAGTGCTCAAGGCACAGGCTGAGTTTGAAGATTGGTCTTTCCTGTCTAGATTTGTCTAGCTGTAAATAAACTCACCAGGCTCTTCAAATAAATGGAATCCACATACCTGATTTGTGGCAAACGTGAGGACTACAGATGCTGGAGATTAGGGTCGAGAGTGTGGTGCAGCAACCGAGGAGCAGGAGAATCGACATTTCAGGCATAAGCCCTTCATCAGGAATGCTTATGCCTGAAAAGTCGATTCTCCTGCTCCTCGGATGCTGCCTGACCTGCTGTGCTTTTCCAGCACCACACACTTATACCTGATTTGTGTTTAATTTAGTTAAGACACGAATGTTATTACACAGCGCACAGCTGGGAATGTTTTCTTTTAAAATGAAACAAAGAAGAAATCAGTCTTACAAGCATGAAGGCTAAGAGGATAGCAGCAAAATACAAAATGCATCCAAAAGTTCCTACATGACAGAACACAGAAGAAAATAAGAGTTCTTCACAAACTATTGATACTTCCAAGTTGTTTAGGTTTATGCAAGTGGCCACCTGATTTAGACCACGCTTTCAAAAGTGCAGTGGGAGTGAACAAAGTTACACAAAAGTGAAAAGATAAAAGAACGCCAGAAGGATAGATACCAAATCCACCACCATGAACTAGAAATCCACTGATCAATGATCTGACCTCAAATGTTTTGAGCATATAATGCAGCTATGTTTCATAGACTAAGCAGAGGCTTGGACCAGTTAAATAAGCTGTGAAGGTACTAATAGCAGTTAGTAACGAGGAGTTGCATAGAGTCAATATCCTGGCATATCTGAACAGGACCAGAAAGAACCCATTAACACAATGAAAGTCCTAGAGGATCAGCTGCATACAAGAGTCAACTTTAAAATTCATCATTTAGAAGCAATTTCCTATAGAAGTCACAGGAATAGATAGATCAGTCAGTCAATTTATGCCATAATAAGAGCAACAAATGTGATTTTCCAGAGGTTTGTCAGAGCAAGTAATGGAGTTGGCGATTGCCTCAACACATATCGAAGGTTCCTTTAAAATCTCTCAAAGGAAAAGAAAGGCCACAGCATTGATTCAAGGCTATCAGAGGGTAGAAAATGCAATGCTATTGTAGCAGTCAACAGGATCTGCAAGCATTGGGTGCAGCATACAGTACAGACACTATAGCCAGGACACATAAAGCAAGTAAACTGTGTAACAAATGCAGTCTATCACCACTCAATACAAAACTGTCCTGTAGTTCAAGAACTGTGCAAGTCACGTAGCACAAAAGGTGACTGGGTCCCATGCAACAGATATGGCTCCAAATAATCAGCAGCTGCAATAGGGCCCAAGCAAACAGTAGTCAGATACAGCAGTATGGCAACTGCAACAGGGAATGTAATAGAAACTTGCACAAACTTAAGCTGATGTGTGTATTTCAGGTCAAGACAGACCTCATTCAAGAGCCACAATGGAACAACTTCCAACCTGAGAATGAACAGGCTTCCACATTGTGAAAATGACACATTGTGTAGTCACAATCAATCAAAACAGGTTTATCCCACAAACAAAGACCATGCAATCAGGGTAAGTCTAGATCTGAGATATCTGAATCTAAAATGATGCCCATAGGATTACAACGTGAAAGCAGTTAAATCCCAAGTTCACAGTTCTTCTCCAAGCTGAATGCCAAACTCTGAGAGTTTCTGGTTGAAACTCTGAGACAGGAATCATAGAAAATTACTATTTTCAGAAGACCATTTGCAAGATATCACTTTATCAGACAGTCACGATCTATTCCAATAGCATGTGGACAGAATTACAGAAAATGTGCCAAGATGTGTGTTTTTCCTATTATATTGTAGTAATGGGCAAAGCCAACAAAAAAGCCTGAATAGAACCTTCAGTGATGGCAATAGCCCATTGTTTTCAACAGCAAGATGTGCCAAACATGACCAGCTTCAACCAGAAATTGCTAACAACACGCAACCAACAACACTATAGAAAGTTCTCATTGAATAGATAACTCATAGAGTCATAGAGATGTGCACACCGACCAGATATTCCAACCCAATCTAGTCCCACCTGCCAGCACCTGGCTCATATCCCTCCAAACCCTTCCTATTCATATACCCATCCAAATGCCTCTTAAATGTTGCAATTGTACCAGCCTCCACCACATCCTCTGGCAGCTCATTCCATACATGTACTACCCTCTACATGATGATCAGAGGAATAGATAGAGTAGACAGTCAGAAACTTTTTCCCCGGGTACAACAGAGTGTTACAAGGGGACATAAATTTAAGGTGAAGGGTGGAAGGTATAGGGGAGATGTCAGGGGTGGGTTCTTTACCCAGAGAGTGGTGGGGGCATGGAATGCGCTGCCCGTGGGAGTGGTAGAGTCGGAATCATTGGCGACCTTTAAGCGGCATTTGGATAGGTACATGGATGGGTACTTAATCTAGGTTAGAAGTTCGGCACAACATCGTGGGCCGAAGGGCCTGTTCTGTGCTGTATTGTTCTATGTTCTATGTTCTATGTTCTATGAAAACCTTGCCCCTTAGGTCTCTTTTATATCTTTCCCCTCTCACCCTAAACCTATGCCCTCTAGTTCTGGACTCCCCGACCCCAGGGAAAAAACTTTGTCTATTTATCCTATCCATGCCCCCCCATAATTTTGTAAACCACCATAAGGTCAACTCTCAGCCTCCGACACTCCAGGGAAAACAGCCCCAGTCTGTTCAGCCTCTCCCGATAGCTCAAATCCTCCAACACTGGCAACATCCTTGTAAATCTTTTCTGAACCCTTTCAAGTTTCACAACATCTTTCCGATAGGAAGGAGACCATAATTGCACGCAATATTCCAAAAGCTGCCTAACCAATGTCCTGTACAGCTGCAACATGACCTCCCAACTCCTGTACTCAATACTCTGACCAATAAAGGAAAGCATACCAAACCCCGCTTTCTTCACTATCCTATCTACCAGCGACTCCACTTTCAAGGAGCTATGAACCTGCACTCCAAGGTCTCTTTGTTCAGCAACACTCCCTAGGACCTTACCATTAAGTGTATAAGTCCCGCTAAGATTTGCTTTCCCAAAATGCAGCACCTCACATTTATCTGAATTAAACTCCATCTGCCACTTCTCAGCCCATTGGCCCATCTGGTCAAGATCCTGTTGTAATCTGAGGTAACCCTCTTCGTTGTCCACTACACCTCCAATTTTGGTGTCATCTGCAAACTTACTAACTGTACCTCTTATGCTCACATCCAAATCATTTATGTAAATGACAAAAAGTAGAGGACCTAGCACCGATCCTTGTGGCACTCCACTGGTCACAGGCCTCCAGTCTGAAAAACAACCCTCAACATGATAAAAGACATGCCAGACACTTTCAGCCTTACAGAAATGAGCTTGTGCCCCGAGAGGCTTTTTACAGATTAGATTCCGTACAGTGTGGAAACAGGCCCTTCGGCCCAACAAGTCCACACCGACCCTCCGAAGAGTAACCCACCCAGCCCCATTTCCCTCTGACTAATGCATCTAACACTATGGGCAATTTAGCATGGCCAATTCACCTAACCTGCATATCTTTGGACTGTGGGAGGAAACCGGAACACCCAGAGGAAATCCGTGCAGACACAGGGAGAATGTGCAAACTTCACACAGACAGTTACCCGAGGCTGGAATCAAACCTGGGACCCTGGTGCTGCTGTGATGCCTCAATGCTAACCACTGAGCCACTGAGCCACCATGCCACCCCAATGTGTTATATTCGAATGAAAACAAGTACTTGAACTGGAATAAAAGCAAATTACTGCGGATGCTGGAATCTGAAACCAAAAGAGAAAATGCTGGAAAATCTCAGCAGGTCTGGCAGCATCTGTAAGGAGACAAAAGAGCTTTGACAAAGGGTCAGTTAGACTCGAGACATCAGCTCTTTTCTCTCCTTACAGATGCTGCCAGACCTGCTGAGATTTTCCAGCATTTTCTCTTTTGGGTACTTAAACTTGAAGTTCTTTGCAAGGACATATTGTCATAACTACACCAAGAACCGTGGGGAAGGAGTAAATGAGATGACTAGTATGTGACACAGTCTATTGGCCAGGAACTGACAATGACCTTGGAAAGTCAGTGAGGATGTACAAGGTCTGGTAGAGCCATCAAGGACGAGAACCTTTCTATCCGCAGAAGATTCCATCAGTCCCTGGGACCAAAATTATCATTGGCCTATTTACCATGAATGGAAACCTTAGCCATTGAATATTTCCCCAAATTTCTAGTTGACAGATATATCAAGAACACTCTCAGCATGTCACGACAGACTCATTGCCATATTCAGTGTCTGTTCAGGAAATGGTTTCTGTCAATGGGCTGCATTATTTGGGAAATGTGTGCTAAATGGGGCATAAAGAATGTGATATTGCCATCACATTATCAGAGCCTTATCAAACAATCTGACTGAGTGAATGGCTTGTACTGTTAAATCCGTCGTCCTGAAATGTAGGACAATGACACAAGATTTCTGTGTTGCCATGTTACACAGCTACACCTCTGAATATGGCTTACCATTGCCATTGGCGGTCATGTTTAAAAAACAAGTGAGACATCAGCTATCCAAATACTTCAAGGTGCAGGATATGCCTCAACAAACAGGTGAGCATGAAGATGGTACAGACAGATATGCAAATACATAACAACCTCAACTACACACATATAGGACAAAAGCTCACAGTCGCACACCCCAGAAAGGGAACATAGTCACCTGCAGAGGTATGCAGTGAGCCCAGGTCTTATGAAGTCACAGTACAGAACAGAGCAATTCTGAGGAGAAATAGAAGCCAACCAAGAGATGTGTGCAATATGCCAATTGTGCACAGTCATCGTGACAGAATATAATCAGTCGATGACACTAGGACAACAGTCAACACAACATTGACATGTCTGCAGACCAAGAAAAACCAAGGATAAGATCCATACTTCCAGTAGGTTGCATCAGAACAATTACTGGAAGAGTTGTTAAACTGCTGAAATGATATATGGCTTCTTAGACTTCTGTACTTGTAAATGTTACAATCACTTTCGCTGTATAAGCATGCTCCACTGTATATATTACTTCAGCTGTCAGTAAACTCACCAGAGATCTTCAAATAAACAGAATCACATACCACATTTGTGTTACATTTAGATAATACAAGAATATTAATAATATTCACTCCAACAGTAGCAAGCCACAGAACATGTACATTGACATCTTTTCATCTGGTGGAAGGGATGGTATGTGTACAGAGATGATCTAAATCCATTGGTATTTCCTTGACACAGTTTTTGCCATTTGTTTTCTGTTTGCATTTGTTAATAGATACAAAGCATAATGTTAAACCATCAAAGGGGAAGCCAATTAAAACAGGAGCTGGAGAAACTCAGCTGGTCTGGCAGCATCTGCGAGAAGAGAAACAGAGTTCATGTTTCAAGAGCAATATGACTTTTCCTCAGAATTTGGCAGAGAAAGCCACGTAAGAGAAGGACCTACGGCTTGATACACATGAGAAAAATAAATACTGAAACTCAATATATGATAGAAAGTTGTAGAAATAGAATTAGAATAAACTTAAACCATAATATAATTGAAGTACCTAACTGCTCTCTATTTTTTTGATAATGGACTCCAGAACACAACCAATCCATTCCTTCCATCAAACATTGCATAGGATGTCAGTTAGCTCTATTGGTTGGACAGCAGGATTGCAATGTCAAGAGATGCCAAAAGTACAGGGTCAATTCCTGTACCGGCTGAGGGTACCATGAAGGACTCTCCTTCCTCACCTCTCCCTTTGTGTGCAATGTGGCAACACTCAGGTTAACCACACCAGTTGTTTCTCTCTCATGAGAGAGTAGTTCTATGGTCATGTGGGACAATGGCGACTTTATCTTTTATATTAGGCAAGTCCCTTCCTTGATTCTCTAGTATCATAATCGATCCTTGTGGAAGTCAAGCACATGGCAAAGCAACACAAAATGATGATGATAAAGAAGGTAAAATGTTGCAGTTATGTTATAAGTCTTTATTATATCATACAGAGAGATGATCCATAGATATGCACCATCTGACACATTGAAAATCAATGAACAAAGTTCAGGTTATTCGGGCAGTTGAAGTTTAATATGTACAAATGTAGGGCATTGCATACTGCAAATACAAATATCACACATGGAACATAATGTGTCAAGGAGTATGTTGAGAGATGAAAACCAATAGTTGTTTTATCACTCACCATGGCCAATGTTGTGAGAAGATAACAATCAAAGTACATGGAATCTTTTGGTACATTTTCAAATCAGTGGAATTCAGAATTGGAGGGGTTAGACTGAAGTTGTACTGTGTCCAGTCAGCTGCACCTGGAGCACTAAGTGAAGTATTGCAAAATAAAGAGGTCACAATGTCTTTGAGACAGTGCAAAAGAGGGTAACAAAGCCAAACCCTGGCATTAGAAGACTATTAAGAAACTAAATGGTAAATTAGATTTCAGTTGCTTCAGAGAAAGACACTTCACAGAAGACAAACAGAAATAATAAAATATTATTATTAACAAACAATGCCTGCAGCTTATTTATTGTAACAAGGCAAGGCAACCACTTATCCAAGGTTGCAAAGCACAAGTTTTGATCCAATACAAAGAAATATTTCTTAATACAGAAGGTGATAGCAATTGCAAGACGTCGCCAGGAAGGCACTTGATGCCACTAAGATTTGTTGGCATTAAGTTCATTTCAGGATGTTGTAACTGGGAGATAGGCCAAACTTGTTGAAAGATAAAAAGATCTGCATGGCCTTTTTTGCTCAAATAGATCTTGTTATCATCCAAAGTATCTGAATGTAATCTTGAATATGCATCTGCAACACCCAGAGATCCCCAAAAATGCAACACAAGGCAAACCTGCTATGCACTTTCAATAGAAAAATGTTTTTAAAATGATGCTTCAAATTCAGAGGTGAAGACTTTACTGTGAGTAAATCATTTACAGGCAAATTTAAAATGCCACACCGCATTTTTCTTATGTTGAATTGACACCAAAACACTTGTTAAGCAGCTTGCCAGACCCCTAATCTGTTTTTATATCTTGCCTATAACTATTAATATTGCCCTGGTTTCACAGGCATTTGAAAATGATGCTGAGGGCTACATCTTATCGAGAATGTTGTTGCTGGGTTTTGTTTGCTGGTGGTGTCTATAGATCTATAAGGCTCATGCTGATGCTTCAAACAGTTTGGGCACAGCCCTATTAACAGCAAAAGTGCTTCTGCTGGTGCGAAAATTTCCATTAGCCCACCATTGGCATTGCTTCATTACTATATTGAACAGTGAGCTTGGAATGAAATGCCCTTTCACACAGGATTTGGAGGAACATATTGCTGCAGGAGTTAAAAATGGACAGTGAATAAAGCTACAACAAGAAAGCTGAGTGTGCAGCAGATAAGTGGTATAAGTTTGTTTTCCTACCTCCATCTGAATGGAATGATATAAGAAGGGTCAGAAGCAGTAATCCATTAGCCAAGAACTGCAGTGTTTTTTTTAGAGTCCTTCACGGCTTCTACTTCACAAACCAGTGCTCAGTAACAAATGCTTCAAATGCGCGTCAACAGAACAATTGAGCAATGCAGGGGAATATCTGAAATAACCAATTTCCACTTCTCACTCTTCAAACTAAAATTGAATGACAAGTGATTATTCAAAAATCACTGTCGTTCAATAGCTCCCTGAATTTTCACCCACAGCTAATTTGCTTTATTCTTCTTTGGCATATTGGTGTCGCTGACAAGGCCATCCCTTGAACTAATTAGCTGTAGGTGATATCTGGGGTTAGTTAAGAGTCAACCACATTGCTGTGAGTCTGAAGTCACATTTTGTCAGGATCAGGTAGTGGCAGTAGATTTCTTCCCTAAAGGACATTAGGAACTATATGGGTTTGTTATGACATTCCACAATGGTTACATAGTCACCATTTGACTAGTTCTTAATTCTTTGTTAAAAACTCTCATTATGAGCTGTCTTTGATTGCAGAGCAGCTACCCCTCTAACTTCACCCATTTCATTTGTCTTCCATGCATGACGTTACTGAGAAATTGCAACACAGAAACAAGATAATCAATTCAACTCGTCAGTTACATACGTTAAATTGCCCCAATCCATTTCCATCTAATCTACTTATTCCCTTCTGCATCATGTATTTATTCAGTTTTCCCTTAAATCCATCTACACGATTGGTTCAGTATTCAATGTGCGACAAATCTCAAGTTCTAACCATGTTCTGGAAAAAACAACTTTCTTCTAAACTCCTAACTAAATGCATTGGTGACTATCTTATACTGATGGTCCCTAGATTGGATTTTGCCCAACACATTTTGTCTGTACCTATCCTTTTATCAAACCCTTCCACAATCTTAAAGAGATTTATTAGGTTACCTTTATGTTATTAGCTGTCCACTAAAGCCTAGAAGGCATTCTTGCTTTTATTGAATGCTGTTGACAGGAGAAGATGGCTCATAATATCCAAGGGATGCGTGGGTCTCTAGACCTAAGGGAGTTGGTAAATTTTGTAAAACAGGTTATTGAGGTTGTTAGGATCCCAACTGATAGTAGTAATACTGGACAAGTCAGAACTCAAAGTGAAACATGACTTGATAAATTGTAAGTTTTATTGTTTGCAGTTTGATTACCGTGGTGGTCCCTCACAGAACATAATCACACCTGACTGCCAATGCTCTTCAAAATACAATCACAAATTTATTACACAAAAAATTCAAATTAGAAGTTATTAACACAAACAATACAACAACTCAACCGTTCTCCCCAACAATATCCCTTATAAATTACTCATTCTCAATTCCAGTAAAGATTTCTTCACTCAACAGACTCTTTCCAGCCTTTCTGTTTGAACTGTTCAAACAAATTAACACTTCTTTCCAGCTCTAATGGCCTGGATTTCTTCCCAATTCTGACAACCTGGATCTTTCTACCAACTAATCTCTCACAATCTGGAGATATCTACAAATTTTTTAAAAAGTGACCTTCTGGTAGATTGACTTCTCCTCTTGTGAATTTAACCTACTAGTGTTCCTAGGTCACTTGTTTCTTTGTAGATCATAAAGCTCAACTTCAAAAACATGCAGCAATTAATTGCCTGGGGAGCAATTCAGGTCATTTAACTTAAGTTACATGTTTCCTTGGAAACTATGCTTGAACCCACTTAGGAAAGATTACTTTCTGACCAATGTTCGCAAAAAGATAAGTAACTTTGTTGAACTGGAAGTAAAATAATCTTTCCCTATATTTTGAATCAAAGTTCCCAAATAAAAACAAGATAATACAAATGTCTAACACAAAATGCTAGCGAAGTAAGAGACTTGAGCAAGTGAAAGGAGTTGGTGGGTAAGTCTCACCTGCAGTTTGGTGTGTATAAAGCTGAATCTGTAGTTGCAGCCCACATTACAGTAACCACTTCCATTCAATTCAGCAGTGGTCTCTTATGTCACCATCATCACTGGCTGTTGCACACTCATACGCTATTTTTCTTCTTTCCTTTTTATCCATCAAAGTAGAGGAGGTAAGCAGAAAGTCGAATGATCATAATCAAGAGGAAGAAATGGATAACTTCTACAAGATTTTCACAATAATAATCATTGTTTCCCTTACTCTGCCAGTTGAAACGACAGTAACTCCTGAAAGCATCAAAAGAAAGAAGAGAAAAGATTTGTCAAAAGTTAAAAATCACACAACACCAGGTTATAATCTGACAGGTTTAATCGGAAGCACACTAGCTTTCGGAGCGCCGCTCCTTCATCAGGTGGTTATAGAAAGGTTATCCACGCAATGTTCTCCTTGAAATAGATTTCTTCCCTCCATTTGCTCTGGTCTTGACGAGTTCCACTACACTTATCTGTTCTGTAAATGATGCCAAAAATAATGAGGTCAAAAGGGAATGAAAATGACACTTTCTGCCATTCATCATATTTGCATATCTGAACTGGTGAAGGTGCTGATGTAGGAAGTGGATTTTCCAAGCAAACCAGATATTTCAACATCATAAACACATAGTGTAACCTCAACATTGATGTGTCTCACCATGACCCTCAAAACAGAGGCATATCAATGTTACACTCCCTTTCTCTGGAGATGGTCAAAAACTTGCAGCCCAGATATTTTTTATATCTGTAGTGCTCTGGAGTAATTTATTTCACAGCAGAATTAACATCTGAAGTTGCTACTTTTAACAGTTAAGAAAGTGTTAAATTACTTTAGAAGTGTGAAACTGAATTAATCAGAGATAAAAACATAAGAATCAGCCAGATTACTGCTGCTAACATCAATGGTAAAATGGGTAAATATTTCTCCCTGTAGAAAATCAGATGATCTCACGCAGAAAGTGCTATGTTATTCAACACCAAAAATAGACACCTTCTGAAAAATGTGGCCCCAGGAATTCACAACACTCTCTAATGTATTCTAAGATCCTCAGTATAATAACTTGCTGAAATCTTTTACATTGTAATGTTCCCTGATATGACTCACACCTCAGTATAACATAAAATAAAAACAAAAAAAATTGCTGGAAATGCTAAGGAGGTCTGGCAGCAGCTTCTGTCAAAAGGATCATCAATGTGCAATGTTGGACTGAATCTTACCACAGGCTTCAGAACCGCAACATCAGAATCAAACAAAGCTCCTGAACCTACACTCATTGGCAGCATTGCTGAGTCATATTCAGAGACAACTTCCTAATTAGCTGCTTCTACATTCCTCATCCAATTAAGGACAATGGCAGAATGCAGATGATGATTGCCTAATCAGATAGCCAACAGTGCACTAGCCTTAACAGAATCCATTGGGAGAGGTAGGTGATGTTCAGGCAGGTGGGAAATCAAGGTCTCTGAGGGTGACACATAAAGGATGAAAACTCAGATGGCCAAGCACACAGACCTCTCCAAATGCTCCACTGGGACACTGGGGGCTGTCTTCAACATCTATGACTACCATAGACAGATTGCAGGTTATAAATCAAATGGGTCTCTATAAGCAGGTTTGATTTCATTTATTTTCCATTTTTTTAGTTAGTTGGAGATATATTAGTCCATTCCCTCTGTATGTAGGCTTTGACTTTGCCAGAACCATACGTACACTGTGGTGAAGTCAAAAATCAGATTTATTTCAAATGCTCTTAAGTATGGAGATGGGGAAAGGGGTGTGTGGTGCATAAAATGTGCTGACAAATATCCTAATCTATTCAACCTCTCTTCATAGCTAATGCCCTCCATACTAGGCAACATCCTGGTGAACGTCCTCTGTACCTTCTCTAAAGCATCCACATCCTTCTGGTAATGTGGAGACCAGAACTGTACGCAGTATTCCAAATGCGGCCGAACCAAAGTCACAAACAACTGTAACATGACCTGCCAATCTTGTACTCAATACCCCATCCGATGAAGGAAAGCATGCCGCATGCCTTTTTGATCACTTTACTGACCTGCATTGCCACCTTCAGAGAACAATGGACCTAAACAACTGAAGGTGGTTTTGTGCCTTCTTGTTCCACTACAGTCCTTGTACTGCTTTGTCCTGGATGGTGTCAAGCTTCTTGAGTGTTGTTAAAGTTGCACTTATGCAGGCAAGTGGGTAGTCCGTCAATGCCTGACTTGTGCCTCGTAAATGATGGACAGGCTTTGTGGAATTAGGAGGTGAACTACTCATTGCAGTATTCAAAGTCTCTGATCTACTTTGTTAGCCAATGTGTTTATGTGATGAGTTCAGTTGAGTTTGTGGTCAATGGTAACTCCAAGGATGTTTCTAACAGGGAATTCAGTGACGGTAACAACACTGAATGTCAAATAGTGGTAGTTAGATTGTCTCTTATTGGAGATGGTCATTGCTTGGCATTTGTGTGGTGTGAATGTTATTTGTCACTTGTTGCCTAAGCCTGGATATTGTGCAGATCTTGCTGTATTTGAGCGTGAACTACTTCAGTACCTGAGGAGTTGAGAATGGTGTTGAACATTGCAAACAATCATCAACAAGCATCCCCACTTCTGACCTTATGATGGAGGGATGATCAATGATGAAGCCGTTGAAGTTCGTTGGACATAGGACATTACCCTAAGGAACTCCTGCAGATATGTCCTGGAGCTGAGGTGACTGACCTCTAAAAACTACAGTCGTCTTTGAATGTGCCAGGTATATCTCCAACCACTAGAGAGTTTGCCTCCTGATCCCACTGATTCCAGTTTTGCGAGGACTCCTTAATGCCACACTTGGTTGAATGCAGTCTTGATGCCAAGGGCTATTAATCTCACCTCACTCTGGAACTCAGTTGTTTTGTCTGTGTTTGAACCCAGGCCATAATGACATCAGGAGCTGGGTGGGTGTGGTGGAACTGAAACTGGCCGTCACTGAATAGGTTACAGCTGTGCAGGTGCTGCGTGATAGCGCTGTTGATGACACCTTCCATCACATTACTTATGATAAAGAGCAGACCGATGGAGCAGTAATCAATACACAGGGATATGGGGTAAAAATAGGAGTTTGGCACTCGGAAATAGAACCAGTGCAGACATGACGGCCGAATGATCTTTCTCTGCGATTACCAGCATTGTAGACACATCAGGCAATACCGCATTTTGGTTTTCAGGCTGACATTGACTTCAGAGAAGGTTCTGATAAATTACTGGTAAATCTAGTCACAGGCTGTTTACTATGTTTATTTTGAAATTGTTCACTAAATATTTACATAGAGAAGTGTGAGCAATTCTTAAAGAATGAATAGTGCTGACAGGGTTGAAGTGTATCCGTCACTTGTTCCCCTTGTGACTGACTCCCTCTTTGGAGAATTCCCTCTCCCCAGGTTTTGGAAGGCAACCTGCAAACACCAAAAACATTGCTATAATCAGGGAATTATTTAAATTGACTGTCCCACTTCCCACTTGTGGACAGCTGATCAATACTGAGTTCTACCTCTGGTAAACCTCCGTGGCTGCAGGACTGCACTAGGACCCATGCTGATGCAGTTCCCCATTACTTTCCCAGCACTCCCTCTACCTGGCCTGCCACACTCTCTGCCTGAGACTGGGAAAATCCAGCCCATTGATTATCTTTCTTTCATACACGTGCCGTTGTGTATTTACAGCACTTTCAACTTTTATTTCAAATTCCCATCGTCTTCAATACCTTGCTCTTGCCTCACTATAATGTAATCAGCGATGGCATTCAAAACATCTCAGTAAAACTCTCAGACACGCTCCATGCCCCTGATTGTAACAATCTCTGATATAAGTCACACATTTCACTACATATCCCATGTTATAGCACTGATATACACCACTGACTGTAATGCCAATGCATTTATTGCTCAATCACACAGCAATGTTGTCTGATATATCATATAATCCTAATTATAATATTCTCTAATAAACCATCATACTCAGACATTTTTTAATACAGATGCACTCCTTGTGTAATGGCCTACTGGAGATTCTTTACAATAATACTCTTTGAGAGGCCTCACACCACTAACTGTAGTATTGGTGTATTTCACTGTGCACTATACCACAGTGATATACTACACAACTCTTCATTCTTGGCTGCCCCATGTCACCTTTCAGATCAATCCATCTATATGCATATTCAAGGCAGAATACTACCCTGGTGACTATGCTTTTCAGTTGTTCACAGGAAAACTGCTTCCTTGACAATTCACACTTGTGTCTGTGGTAAGAAATAGGTATGCTGCCTTTCTTAAAGAATGAATCGTGCTGACAGGGTTGAAGTGTATCCGTGATGACACTTAGTCGAGAAACAAGAAACAGAAGGAAAGGGGATAGAATTCAGCTGAAAGCCAGCAATAGTGATCCCTCCATAACTGAAGCAAGACTGTACAGATTCAATCATTTCCATCCCATTTAAATACAACACACATTTTCAGGGTCATACAATGATGTAGGGGAGTGGGGGGAGGGGGCAGGAATGCTGGGCAGGAGGGAGAGCAGCCTGAAATTCTTTGGAAACGAAGCGAACAGTTTGTTTTTTTGCACTTAGGAGCTCTATTACTTTGAGCTTAAATGAATCAATTTCCGAAGCGTTGATTTGGTTGAGGATTTTTATTTCTAGACGCACTGGTGCAAAGGAAAGAAAAATAAATGAAGACTTATTCCTGACTTCACCCAGGGAATTCATTCATGAATATGTTTCACCTTTTCCAGACTTATCCGGCCCCCTCGAAGGACATCTGACCTTTGGTAAAAAATAATGGAAAAGAGAAAGTCCTTAGAGAGGATAATGCAACCTACCCCGGTAATGAGATCTACTGCCTCTAGTTCCCATAGCAACCACTGCCTTTTTTTGTATTATATAAAATGCGCATTTGTCTATTGACCACTTGGAGCCATTAACCCTATCTAGTGCTGCTTTACTCCCAGTATAAGGCTATCATTGCCTTTTCTAACCAATCTGCGATCTGCTCTCTCCTGCATTTGACTTTCTGGAGTGTCCCTGTATTACTTGAGACTAGAAGCACTTTTATGTTTTCACCTTGAATTTCATGCCATCCTCTCTCCTGAAGGCTTTAATTTATTGGAAGTTTGTTCCACTGATACAGAATGCCCTCTAATAATTTAGCAATCTGACCAATCCTTCATGTGCGGTCTGGGATACTGATTATCAGCAGTGAGCTATTCAACTAACCCATTATTACATTCAGTCCTAACTTAATTTGCACACTGTTCCAGAGGAGTCAATGGTGGGCAATCAGGGTGAGAAAGTCTGGCTAATTTTCACTTTCCAACCTGAGCGTCGGGCAACTACTTATCGCATTATTACTGCTGCCTGACCTGAGTCAAGCCAGTAACTGAGCACTGACCAAGGAACTAAACTTGGGATCGTGCTTTTCTGGATCATTCAGGACTGCCCCACATTAGTAAGGAACTGTAATGGGGCGAGGAGGAAGCAGAGCCTCCTTTGAATACATCTTGCCATAAGCTTTTATAAAACCAAGGATGCAATGGGCTTCCATTGGGAGAATCCACTGGAAGAGTTTTTAGAAAATAGTTTTACAGAATCATGCAGACCAACAAGGCCTCTCCATCAAAATGGGCCAATATTGTATTAGCTGCTATCAGCAACAACAACACACAGACTGTTGTAATTAACATTAGAAGAGAAAGAGAGACAGACAGAGAGACAGAGAAAGAGACAGAGACAGAGAGAGACAGACAGACAGAGAGAAGTACGGTACAGGCTTGGAGTACTGAAGGACCTGTTCATCATGCCCTAACTAAACTAAAAACCAAACCTTCTGCTCTTATTCAGTGCATATCTCTCTATTCCCTCCCTATTCATGTAACCTTCTAGATGCCTCTTAAATGCCTCCAATATGCCTGCTTCCACCATGGGCAGCACAGTGGCTCAGTGATTAGCACTGCTGCTGCACAGCACCAGGGACCCGGGTTCAATTCTTGCCTCATGCAACTGTCTGTGTGGAGTTTGTACACCCTCCCTGTGTCTGTATGGGTTTCCTCCTGGTACTCTGGTTTCTTTCCACACTCCAAAGATGTGCAGGTTAGGTGAATTGGTCATGCTAATTTGCCTGTAATGTTAGGTGTAGGGGAATGGGTGTGGATGGATTGCTCTTCGGAGGGTCGGTGTGGACTTGTTGGGCTGAAGGGCCTGTTTCCACACTGTAGGGAATCTAACCTCTTTTGGCAGTGCATTCCAGGCTCCTACTACTCTGTGTGAAACACTTCCCTCACACGCCTCCCTTAAACTTTCACCCCTCTCACCTGAAATCTGTGTTCCCTTGTAATTGAAACTTCAAGCCTGGAAAAATGCCTCTGACTTATCCATCCTATCTATGTCTCTCACAATTTTGTGCACCTCTATCAGGTTTCCACTTAGCCGTTTTTTTTCCAGTGAAAACAATCCTAGTCTTTTTAACCTTCCCCCAATAGCCAACATCCTGGTGAACCTTCTCTGCACTTTCTCCAAAGCCTCCACGTCCTTGTGGTAGTGTGGCGACCAAAACTGCACACAATACTCCAAATGAGGCCTAACAGGGGTTTTATATTGTTGCATCATGGTTTGCCAACTCTTGTGTTCCATGCCCCAGCTGAAGAAGGCAAGCATGCCTTATGCATTCTAAATTACCTTGGCCACTAGTGTTGCCACTTTTAAGGAACCGGCATGCCTGGGTCCGACTGTACGTTAATGTTCCTAAGTGTCCTACCACTTATCAGTATAAATCACACCAAAATTTGATCCTCCAAAACGCATCACCTCGCATTTGTCTGGAGTAAGTTCCATGTGCCCAAGTTGCCAATCTATTTACATCCTGTTGTATCATTTCAAAATCGTCAGCACTATCAATAACTCTACCAATCTTCGTGTCATCTGCAAACTTACTAATCAGACCACCCACAATTTACAATTAAACCAAACCTGAAAAGTTAGCAACATTAAATAGGGTAAATTTAATTAACTCAGTTGTGATTGATTCAATCTAGTCCAGTCACCAGTCAATCACCGGTCACTGTAAACAAGAATGCCTCTACCAGGCACCATGACTTGTGCGTCATCAGGTGACTCAGCAGCCCTGTCCTGAAGTACCAGGGTCGTTAGAAAGGGAGAATGACTGGTGTCCTGTGGAAGGGGTTGAGTGGCGCAGTTCTGAAACCAGGGTTCAGCTCTTTCTGAAATTAAAACAAACTTCTGCTGGTGCTGGAACTCTGAAATTAAAACAGAAAGTGCTGGAGAAACTCTGCTGGTCTGGCAGCATCTGTGGAGAGACAGACAGAGCTAAAGTTTCGAGTCTAGTGCGACACTTCTTTGGAACTTCGGATTCTGATGAGCAATTTCAGTAAGTAGGCACCATGCAACAATATGCAAATCAATGAATGATCGAAAGAGATAAGGCACTATTGGCATAAAAGGAGAGATTCCAGAAGACAGGCCAGAAGCCAAAGGTCTATTAAAAGCCCAGACGCTGATTTTTGGAAATGTCAGGTGACAAGGCAAGAATTAACGCACAAGCTAATACACAGAAACCTGTCAATTCTTTCCATCTCCATATCATCCAATTTTGACGTTAAGACGTACAGTTTGCTCTTGAATAAAGTGTGCACACTGTCAGATAGGGAACATTTCAATTAATAGATCATCATCACCTTTTGAGACTATATACAGCAGACTCACTTAGTGGAAACAGTTGGATTGCAAAACACTTTTCAAACTGTTCTCCTGGCCCTGGGACTGAGTCCATCGGTCTTAACAGATGGTATTTGTCACCTTCCACTTCAATGTTTTTTGAACTCAAGATCCACTCATTTGCATTGTGGATATTTTCTAATCAACCTGTTCAGAAATTTCAATACACACCTTTGGAGGGGTAAGACTTGAAACCACATCTCCAGGCTCAGAGGTAGGGGCACTGCCAGTGTGTCATAACAGTCCTTCAGTTGGTCTTAATTGATGATGGTTTAATATGACAAACCTGTTATCAAAAAAGTGGCCTTTGTTATTGATATTAACTGCATCTTGTATCACATGGCAGGCATGGCCTTGGTAAGCATCAATATCCTATTGTATGACATTGATTTAGACACATGCAAAAAGCATGATCACTTAAGTAAGCTACCAGAGGATAGCAAGTTTCCATAAAACTGTCCAACAGCAAAAGTGAATAGGAAAAAATTGGTAAGGAGGGAAATTATTCTTGACAAAAACTCCATCCTTTAGAACACCAAACTAGATTTGAGCACTTATCTAGAATATGGAACAGGTTCAAAGGAGGGTAATAGCTGAATGTTGACTTGAAAATTATTATTATTATTATTATTATTATTATTATTATTATTATTCAGGCCGTTAGTAGACACATTATGGCCTAATTCCTGAGTGTTAACACAATCTGACTCTTACCCTGCTGAATATAAGGATACTGATTTGCCTGGAAGCTTCAAACTTAGGCACCAATTATAATGCAGCATCTTCAAAATGTCTTGTTGTCTGTAGTGTTCAATTATTTAATATTCTGTGTTTTATTATGTTAACCTGTTAACTGATCTACACACAGCTCTTGCTTGTTTAAAACAAATAAAAACAGAAATTACTGGAGCAACTCAGCAGGTCTAGCAGCACTGCTGGAGTCACGAACAGAAAACGTTAACTCTGTTTCCTCTCCACAGATACTGCCAGACCTGCTGTGTTTCTTCAGTAACTTCTGTTTTCGTCAGCTTCAGATCTCCAATAACTGGAGTTCTTTGCTTTATCTTGATTGATCTCAGAGCTTGAATATACCGGACAACCTAGCAGCTGACATAAGTATGTGTACAGACATTTTATGATTCTTGAGATATTTTAAAGCACTCTTACTGCTGCACTTTTGGAAACTGGTGTCTACCGTGCTCTGAGGTAAATATGCAGCAAACCAGTGAAGCATAGAACTCTCCATATCTGAATGCATCCACATCTGTCAACCAGGAGTTAATGTGTCCCCAGTTAAATCCCCAGTCCAGAGCTTCTCCCAAGTAAAACCATGCACCGCAAGTGGAGCAGAAGTGTTGATCTTTTCTGCAGGCCTTCGAAGCCGGCAACAGGGTCATTGGCTATCCTGGTTGGACATCATCTGATTGCTATTGAAGATCTGCAAGCCAAAGGCCTCCTGCCGAACCCTGGCTCCCAGTCCCTAAAATCAAAACAAGGAACCTACCTCCAATCATAAGGAGGTCGGAGCCAAGATTATAATGCTTGTTTCTTCTGGCAAAACCAGAGGAAAATGAGATGGAAGGGGTGGGAATGCTTGGCATGCATCTATTCCAGGCATTTCGCAGGCGTTCATCCCAGGAAACTTGGTCGGTACAACACTATTGCTATATAGTGAGTAATCCTTGCCCTGTTCAATAAACAGAGGGCCTCTGTAGTTACACAGTGAATAACTGTTATCCATCTGAACAGACAGAAATGCTATAACATTGCATAGTATGTAACCTTTATACTGCTGAAGTCAATTTCATTCTTAAATCCCTGGATGTTAATATGTTCAAACTCATTCTTGGAGCACCAGTGTTGTGTTCTACACCAATAAATTTCTGATATAGAACCAATATAGCCTGTGGTGTGTGCCAGCAAGACAGATTCTCCTGCTATTAGTTAGATACAGGGAGTAAGCTGTGAACCAAATGTTAGTGATGGTCACTTTGTAAAGGACATAAGATAAACCACCTCCCAGCTGCTGTCAAACCTGCTGAGTTTCTCCATCGTTTTCTGTTCTTATTTCAAAATTCCAGCATTTGCAGAATTATGTTTCTGTGTTAAAATATCTCCTCTCCTTTTTGTAGTTGGACACATCAGAACTAACAATATTTAATCAGTTGCTGAGAAACAAGATACTTGCCTTTAATTTTGTGGACTGATAACCTCAGAATATCTGAAACAGCAACATTGGGTAAAGGATGGATAAAGGGGAAATTGACTTCCTTGGGAACATTGGACAACAGTCTCTGAAAACAGACTGGACTTCATCAACCAAAGTACAGTGCTAAAAGGTCTGCAAGTTTCTGATCTGAAGATCCAGTTGCAGAATCAATATGTAGCAGTGAGATACTGCTACAGAAAAACACCTCACTCACCCAGGAATACAGAAGACACATAGTGCAGAAAAAGACCATTCAGCGCAACAAGTCTATGCTGGTGTTCATGCTCCACTTGAGCCTCCTCCTATCCTGTCTTAACCAGATCCATTAATTAGCATCTATTCCCTTCTCCTCAGAAGCGTGTCTCATTTCTCATTCAATGCATCTAAACTATTCACTATTCACTTGCTACTCCTAGGGTAGCAAGTTCCACAATCACACTATTTATTGGGTGAAGAAGAATAATCTGTCTTTTTTTTTAAAAAACTTGTTTTCACTGAACTCTCACACACATTAAACCTTTGAAAGCTCTCTTTCATTTCAAATGCAAAGGTGTAAAGAAGTAGAGTAGAGCATGTAGAAACCATGTCTTCCACAATACGCCATGTTGGTTTCTAGCTGACCTATCTAATCACCCAGGGGAAAATTCTTAATTATCAAAAGTAACCAACTAAACAGGGAAGAAATTTGCCTAGGATCTCTCTGTGCTGGTAAAAAACAGGAGTAGTGTGCCTGGTTTACACAGAAATTCAGACAGTGTTGTCACTTCTTCCTGTTATTTTGGCCGCCAGATAATACAAAGAGACTGGCCATTTCAGAGAGAACTGCAGGCCTGAGAGACAATGGACAATAACTGTTCATCTTGCCTTCCAAGTCCCTTTCACTTTGCTGTCAGCCATCCTCAGACTCTCTGATGTCAGAAAGTTTCTGGAATAAGCCATACCGCAATGTTGTAGGGTCTCTCTGCATCTGGACACTCCATCAGCAAAGCTATAACAGAAAGAGTCAGGAAGCCTGTAATATCCTGCCTGGCATCATTATGTTTCCCCCTAAGAGATCCCTAGAAATCCTGGGCCAACACTAAATGGGGAATGACTTGGTTCAACAAGGATCTGCTCCTTTTATGTTGACTTTAATGTCTGGACAATGAACATTCCTCATTAGTGACTGTTAAGATATCAGCCTTAGAATATTCATTTGTTCTTATTTTTTTTCCTGTTCAGATCTGGCTGGCTGGAATCTCCAGCCTCTAGCAGCATGTAAACTTTCATATCCAAGGGACCTTTTCAGTCTGTACCTACCTGATAATCTCCAACACATTTTCAAAAGTGTTGTTCATTAGCATTGAGACCTGTTTCGAATCAGCTTTATATAACTGACCCAATGTTGGATGTTCTGCATGTTGCCCTAGAGCTCAATGGTTCAGTTAAAATGAGGAAACATAAAAGAACTTAACTAAAAACTTGTTTCTTGCATTTTCCATGAGATCTGGGAGGTTTCACATCACCAAGAGAAGATAGACAATGTGGAAGTGGGTGAGCCAATGGATCAGCAAGAGGTTGAATTCAATTGTTTAGTGTGGAGGAAAGGGGGAAAGGAGGATCTTATAGAGAATGGATGGTGCAGCTGGAATTTACATTGTCTTCTTGCCTCCTTATCTGAATTCAGTCCATGTGAATGGGACAAAGGTCTTCTGTCCTCATGCTGGAAATGGACAGTTTGACTTGATTTAGCCCAATGCAGTCCTACAATACAAAGCTGTAGTCACTAAATTGTCGAGAACCAAGCAAAGAAAGAGGACAGATTCCTGGTGAGGCCATGATAGAATCTGACTTCATTCTTGCAGTAATGATACTTTATATTGAATTTAGAAATTTACCAAATTACAAAGAATTTGAGAACCAGTATGGGTTCCACTGAATCTCATAGATTTCCCACAGTGTGGAAACAGACCCTTCAACCCAACACCAACCCTCCAAAGAGTAACCCATCCAGACCCATATTAACCTATATTTTACCCCTGACTAATGCATCTAACCTGAACACTATGGGCAATTTAGCGTAGCCAATTCACCTGACCTGCACATCTTTGGACTGTGGGAGGAAACCCATGCAGACACAGGGAGAAAGTGCAAACTCCACACAGACAGTCGCTCGAGGTTGAAATCAAACCCGGGTCCCTGGCGCTGTGAGGCAGCAGTGCTAGCCATTGAGCCACCATGCCGCCCTGTTGGGTTAATACCCCATTCCCTTGAATTTATCTTTTTTTACAATAGAAGAGAAAGTAAACTTGTATTCATGCATTCATATAGTTTTTAAATTCTTTTCACATACATGAGCGTCACTGACAAGAGGAACTTTTATTACCTATCCCTGATTGCCCTTGAGAGGTTGAAGTGAGATATCTTTTAGAACCATTCCAAGTACACGCACACTGCAGTTTGGAAAGGAGTTCCAGGTTTCAGATTCAGCAACAATAAAGGAACTGCAATATAGTTCTAAGTCAGAGTAGCGCTGGGACTGCTTGCAGTTAGTGAACCTGTTAATCATCTGCAGCCTGTGTCATCGGTGAAAGGGCTTATGTATTTGGAAGGTGCTATCAGAGGACCCTTGGGAAGTTGCTGCAGTGAATCTTGTGGAATGTGCAAGCTGCTGCCACTGTGTGCAGGCAATGGAGGGAATGAATATTTAAGGGGGTGGGTGGGGTGCTGATTAATCAGGCTGCTTTTTCCTGAATGTCGTGGAAACAGTAGTCATTCAAGCAGGTGAAAAGTATTTCAATCTACTCTGCACTTGTGCCTTGTAGATCGAGAACTAGCTTTCAAGAATCTAGAGATTGAGTTACTCACCTCAGAACTCTCAGCCTCAGACCTGCTGGTTGTAGTCACACTATAGTCAAGATTAGGTGGTGCCGGAAAAACACAGCAGGTCAGGCAGCATCCAAGGAGCAGGAAAATCTATGTT